>NC_058134.1:164238059-164311047 GCF_016433145.1 Gracilinanus agilis
TTTCCAAATTTCCCAGCAGTTTTTGTCAAATAGTGGATTCATGTCCCAAAAGTTGGGCTCTTTGGGTTTATCATACACTGTCTTGCTGATGTCATTTACCCCAAGTCTATTCCACTGATCCTCCCTTCTGTCTCTTAGCCAGTACCATATTGTTTTGATGACTGCTGCTTTACAGTATAGTTTAATAGTTGGTGCTGCTAGGCCCCCTTCCTTCACGTTTTTTTTCATTATTTCCCTTGATATTCTTGACCTTTTGTTATTCCAAATGAAATTTGTTATAGTTTTTCCTAATTCAGTAAAAAAGTTTTTTGGTAGTTTGATAGATATGGCGCTAAATAGGTACCATTGTTGGGTTTGTACCCCAAAAGAGATCATAGATAAACAGACTTGTATGAAAATATTTATAGCTGTGCTCTTTGTGGTGGCAAAGAACTGGAAAAGGAAGGTATGCCCTTCAATTGGGGAATGGCTGAACAAATTGTGGTATATGCTGGTGATGAAATACTATTGTGCTCAAAGGAATAATAAACTAGAGGAATTCCATGTGATCTAGAAAGACCTCCAGGAATTGATGCAGAGTGAAAGGAGCAGAGCCAGAAGAACATTGTACACAGAGACTGATATACTATGATAAAATCGAATGTAATGGACTTCTGTACCAGCAGCAATGCAATGACACAGGACAATTCTGAGGGATTTATGGTAAAGAATGCTACCCACATTCAGAGGAAGGACTGCAGGAGAGGAAACATATAAGAAAAACAATTGCTTGAACGCATGGGTTGAGGTGGACATGATTGAGGGTGTGGACTCGAAACTACCACACCAATGCAACTACCAACAATTTGGAAATAGGTCTTGATCAATGACACATGTTAAAACCAGTGGAAATGTGCATTGGCCATGGTTGGCGGGATTGCGGGGGGTGAAGGGGAAAGTGGGAGCATGAATCATGTAATCATGTTAAAAATGAATATTAATAAAAAAATTTTAAAAAGAGTAATTGGTGGGAGATGGGAGAGAGGAAGAGAGAATTTGGAACTCGATTTTTTCATTTTTTGTCTTATAATTTTTTATTTTCCCCTAATGTAAGTAAAAAAATTTAACATTGATTTAAAAAATTTTTGAATACCAAATTGTCTCCCTTACTCCCTCCTTTTTGAAACAGTCAGCAATTTAATATAAATTGTGAAAGAAAACACAGACTAAAACAACAGCAATAACAAAACATTAAAAAAATAACATTAAAAATAGTTTGCTTTGATCTACATTCAGACTCCACCAGTTCTTTCTCTGAAGGTGGATAGTATTTTTTTTTAATCATGAGTTCCTTGGAATTGTCTTAGATCATTGTATTCCTAAGAATACAAAGTCACACCTAGTTGATCATCATACAATATTGCTGATACCAGATATAATTTTCTCCTGCTTCTACACTCTTCATTTTGCGTCACTTCATATAAGTCATTCCAGCTTTTTTGGAGAGTATCCTTTCTATGGCACAATAGCATTTCATTAAATCATACACCACAACTTGTTTAGCCATTCCCCAATTGATAGAATTCCCTTTAGTTTCTAATTCTTGGCCACCACAAAAAGAGCTGATATATATATGTGTGTGTGTGTGTATGTGTATTTATATTTATATATCTCTGTATGTTTATATATTTATAAATAGGTCTTTTCCTCCTATATTTGACCTCCTTGAGATACAGGTCTAGTAGTGCTAATGCTGGATCAAAAAGTATGTGGTTTTATAGCCCTTAGGGAGTAGTTCCAAAATGTTTTCTAGAATGGGTTGGATCAGTTCACAACTCTGTTGTTTTAATACATTTTAATTTTTTATAATTTCCTTTTAAAATTTATGAAATTGGAAAATATTTAATGCATCTTTAATCACCTGCTCCATAGTAGTTTCTCGACTTAGGACTAATTTAATTTGTTCAGTGTCCTATGTCAGTTTTCAAAGATTATTAAACTTGTTATGTTCATTCAGACCAATGGAACATTTTTTAGCAACAATTGGAATACATTCTAGCAAATTGGGCAGAGGACTGAACCAAAGAGGGACTTCATAAAATCAATTTGGTTCAAAGAAGGCAAACAGTGAAGGTAATTAAATGGAAGGACCAATACCAAAGGAATAGTACCTGAAAAAAAAATGGTACAGTCAGTAAGTTAATAAGTATTTATCAAACACCTATTATTTGTTAGGCAATGTGATAAGCAATGGAGATACAAAGAAAGAGGGGAAAAAAAGGAAAACAACTCAAAATCTAATGAAGAAAAAATACAACTATACATAAACAAGCTATACAAGACAATTAGGAATTGTATAGGTCAGAATCATAGGGTCAGAACCTACAGAGAAAAAGTGGGATTATCATTCTAATGTCTTCCAATCTGGGTATTAAGTTGCCTACAAAGTACAATTCCTACTGCCTTTTTCTCATGATTGACAGTAGCTTCAACGATGTTAACCAGCTCTCAACAGACTCTTAAAAAGAGTTGAAGCTTCCCATATGGGAGGCTATAAAGTCAGAGACAACTAGATGGTGTAATGGATACTGCACTGGCATTTGAGACATGAAAATGTGAGTTCAGGGGCAGCTGGGTAGCTCAGTGGATTGAGAGCCAGGCCTAGAGACAAGAGGTCCTAGGTTCAAATCTGGCCTCAGACACTTACTTCCCTGCTGTGTGACCCTGGGTAAGTCACTTGACCCCCATTGCCTACCCTTACCACTCTTCCACCTATAAGTCAATACACAGAAGTTAAGGGTTTAAAATTAAAAAAAATGTGAGTTCACATCTTGCTTCAGAGTCTTACCAACTATATGACACCAGGCAAATCATTTCACCTCTTTAAACATCACTTTGCTCAAGTGTTAAAATAAGTATTATAATGTCAGGGTAGATTTAAGGACCAAATGATATAAGTAAAGCACTTTGCAAACCTTAAAGCAACATACAAATAACTTTGATTATTATTTTTACATTCTCTTAGAAATAATGGTAGTTACCTATGTAGAAATGAGTGTCATTGCAATCAACAATGGCCATAAGCATAAGAGAAATCTGTTTACTACTGTGACTCAAAAAATTATATATTTCATGAACTTGGGAACTTCCCTTAAAGATTCAAAGCATTCTTACTTGGGGTCAGAGTAAAGATGATGCTATTTCTCCTGACTAAAGAGTATCCAAAGTTTACTTATAGTTGTCGGCCTTTTCTTTTTTTTCTACCTACTTGAATAGGTATGAAAGCACTTTGAGCTCTTGAGAAGAAAGTTGTTGTCTTTTACTGTCCATCACGCACAGAATGTTATTATTAATAGCTATAAACCCTTACCTTCCATCTTAGAATCAATACTTTGCATTGGTCCCAAAGCCAGAGTGGTAAAGGCTAGGCAGTGAGAGTTAAGTAACTTTCTCTGGGTCTCACAGCTTGGAAAAGTCTGAAGCCAGATTTGAACTTAGGACCTCCCCCTCTTTAGTTCTGGTTCCCAATCCACCATATAGCTGCTCCCTATTCATATTTTTGTTACTATTTTCTGGCTTTGCCATTGAACTTTAAAAGCGTATTAAAAAAACTTAGACTTAAATTGCTGAATTAGTTTTACAAGTGGCAATTGATGAAATTAATATGACCTTTTTAAAGCTGAAGAAATTGAGTTACAGAAAGATGCATGATTTATCCAAAATCAGATTATAAATTAAGAGCACAGTTGGAATCCTTAATTCAATTGCTGTGTTTTCAACTCCTTGATTAGACACTTAACATCTTTTTGAATTACTGCTTAAAATTCATCTTGTGCATTTTTGATCTTGTGCAAATGAATTCAGCTATATACATGATTATATACGTCAGTACATACATAGTCCCAAAGTCTCATTTTTTATTTGGAAGAAATATTCTGGTCCTTCTGTTTGAAATTTTTTCAGATATGCTGCTGCTATTTCATTTTGTTTTAGTGGTTACTGTGAAAAAATCAGTGTTTAGCTATATGTATGTATATTTCTTTGTATATATTGTAAAGAAACATAATGGTAGCCATGTTGGGTCAAGGATGATAGATAGTTACCTGTGTAATAATAATGAGAGCCAAGTAACCAAGGTTAGATCAAAGGGAAGATAGAGAGAGTACATGACGGTTTGACTCTCTTCCAGCTCTCCCCTGGGGCCAAATATACACTGGGAAACTTCAAGGGGGTGTCACCTCAAAACTGGGTGACCTGGATGGTCGTGCTGTCCCCACAGGAGTTGGGGGTGAGGCTTTCCTATAAGATGAGGTATGTGGTACTCCAATCTGATTCTGAATGAGGACATGGTTCACACAAGCCTCCCTCGAGGTCAGTCAACTTCACAGCAGGTGGTCTGGCTTCAAGATGGAGGCAACCAGACCAAGCTGTGGTTCCCCTCTCCCTAGTTGTCTCTCAGGCACTCTGGAACAACCTCTGACTAATGAATGGCTTTTATTATTCACAATTCAAAGACTGGGGGAAAGGAGTGAAGGGCAGAGGGATTTTAAAGGTGCCCTTTTCTCTTTTCTCTATTTCTATGGGGTCTCTCAATCAAGTGGGAACCTTTGGGGTTCCCACTCCTAAGAGTATTCCCTTGCCCCTTCTTCTTCTGTTTATATTTCTATTTTTATTTCTATCCTTTACTATAATTGTAAGTTAGACTGGAAAGGGTCTCTCAGCAAGGTTGAGTAATGGGGGAAGGAGACTAAGAGATTGCTCTCAAAATGGAGCCCAAAAACTTGGTTAACTTTATGGTTGAAGTCTTGCTGGATGAGATGTGATGGAATCTTTGACCAGGGAATCAGGGTTCAGTTTCCAAAAGAAAGATCCTCAGGAAGCCCTCAGGACTGGATCTGAGCTGAGTTGTCCACCTCCTCTATCCACCCAGTCCTCTGATGAAGACCTCTCCTCTCTTCTCTCTCCTTCCTCCAGAGAAAAACTCCCAGCATTCTCTTTGGTCTCAACTACCAGTAACTGTCACCAACTGTCAGCCACTCCTTCTCTGCCTCCTTTTGTCCCATCACCCTTTCACAAATCCCATCATTACACCTGCTTAGAATGCAGAATTAGCTGAGGTGGTTTGAGTCTGGCATGAGCCAGGGCAGTTGAAATTCGCCTATAAAAGGAACAGACCTGAACCCATCTGGGTCTCAAATTGAAGATATTTGGGCAAGGGTGGAGAAGGGCGTAGGCATAGCTTTATTCTCTCTTTACTCATAAACCAAGTCTAGCTTATAGTCTGATTCGACTGTATCCATCAACCTCAGTTCTCTGATTTATTATCAACAAGAAGATCTACAAAGAAATCTATCAGCAGCAGGATCAAGCCTTGACTTAGGGCTGGGCCAATCAGGCCTAGCCAGGTAGTCGGCCAACCAAAATCCTTAATCAATAATAATCAATTGAAGATTCAATGATGAGCTATTCAACTTAGATTTACTTAGGAAATCCCAATTCACACTTTCCATCTTTATCCATTTCCCATTTTCCCTAAATTATTCAAAAATTAAACCATCTTTCAAGAAGCCACTTGCCTATGAATTCTCAAAGTTCTAGTGGAAGGCTTCAGTTGGCAGAGTCCTGTGAGAGCCAGAAAAGGGGTTTTACTTTCAATATTCCTTCAACCAACAGTTAAAATTAAATCCACAATCAGAACAAGTTGATAGATAATTAGTCTTAATAGACCAAACATCCAGGTCTCTTGTTTATCAAGTTAAGGAATATAGCCACCTCCATCAATTTAATAGGGCTTCAGTTAAGATTAAGCATCAGCTGTGTTCCCCAATCAGCTGATTCCTTAATTCAGACTATTTGACCAGGGTTACTGGTTTTTTATCTTGAGATGGGAGTAAGAAGATTCCACACTTTCTCTTATAGCATCAAATATATTTGGGTAGACCTTTGAGAACATACTTTATCTAGGTGTCTCATTAGGATCACTCAACACTCTCCGATTAATTCCATCACAACTCCCAAGATTTACATAACAATATGTATGTGTATACATATCTGTACATATACACACATGTATGTGCAATCAAAGTTTGTGAACCACTTAGTGGACAAAAATAAGTATAAAGTACCAAGCACAGTACCTGGCATATAATAAGCATTATACAAAGGCTATCTACATAAATACTACCTATTATTACTAGTAAATTATATAAAGAAACAAATCTTTGTACTATAATTAATTATTTTTCAGGGGTCATTCTTACGAAACCCATATTTTTCTGGAAGTCTATGAGTATAATAAAGAAGAAATATGTCCTCAGGTAGAGCAGGCTTTAGTATCGCTTACTATGGGGGAAAAACTGATGAAATTTAGCAAAAAATGAATAATTTGATAAATTATATCATCTGCAAGAGGTAAGGCCAGGTAGGGAAAACATACAGAGACAGGAATCACCTAAGATGGCATTTCAAATCCTGTGTCAGACTCTTATTAGTTCTGTTAATTGCAAGAATGGATTTATGTAATAATAAACCAATAAACCTAAGGTACAGTATCCAACCACACAAAGAACCAATCAGAAGGATGGGCATTCTGAGAATAAACTCATATAGATAATAAACATAAGAAAAATATATAGCCCAAGTAAGCTATGGATGCTTCCTGTACCACCATGTCATTAGTTTTCTTTTGGTATTCTCAATCTTCTTTATGAGTTAATAATTTCTCCTGGATAGATTAAACATCTCAGCTCCTAAGGATCTGTTCCTCTTCACAATTCTATTCCCAGATGCAATGGATAATCACATAGAGAAATGGATCAATAGCTTCAGAGCTACTTGATTACTAGTTCTCATCCTTCTTAGTGCAGTGTCTCCTACTGATCAATAAAAGCTCCTTTTCAAAGGACCAGAGTCAATGGAGGGGGAAAACAAGAGAAATGTAATTGTCATTTACATAGCACCTACTATGTGCCAAGTACTTTAGAAACATTATTTCATTTGATCTTCAAAACAACCCTGTGATGGCGGTGCTTCTATTACTTGTATTTTACAGTTTAGGAAACACATTTGTGGCCAGATTTTAATTCAGGTCTACCTATATCCTGGCACAGAATTATATCCAATGGGCCACCTAACTGATCCTAATAAACAAACTGCCCAACAGAAAAACATCTTGGTTTATTTTTTTTATTTAGATCTGGCTTTTTGGTAGCAAATCTTGTTTCCATAATTTTTATAGTTTACATGACTGAAGTGACTTCTCTATCAATGTTAATGTAATTCAGTTTTAGCATGCTTTTTATCACTACATCTAATACTTTTGTGCCAAATCAGTCATTCAGTCTACTAGTATTTATTAAAAAATATATCATGTTTCAGACATTGTGCTGAGAGTCAAAGAAAAGCAATACAATGATCCGTGCAACAAAAATGTCACATTCTAATGAGTGAGAAATTGAAGTTTATAGAAAGTGGAAAGAGAGAGATTCCCAAAAGAAAAAAAGAAAAAAAAAGACTAAATCATTTAATTCTCTCACTCCAAGGAAACCATGAGTTAAAAAGAAAAATCCTGAGGCTGTTGATTAACATCAATTTGACAGAATATGTACTTTTTAGAGAAAGAAAGGGAAGAATAGAGCATAAATCAGCCTTGGAAGGGAAGTTACCAATTATGAAATGCCTCTAAAATTGGGATTTCACTATGATTTCATTATTTCCTTTCCCATTTTGTTACATACTTGGTATTTATATTTGTTTTTAGGAATTCCAAGACCATTAAAATTATTCATTATGAATATACATGTAAAAAGGCATTCCAATACCAAATATCCATATTCTTTAAAAAGAAAATTTGATCAGTGGCATTGAAAGGTCAATTTTTATTATTTTAACATTTTTAATATAGATATTATATTTATATTACAAATTTGGTCCAAAGTTCCCTCTGAATTTATTGATATAAGCAAGTTTTATAATTAATATGATATATTCTAGCATTTTCTTAAATTTCAAACAGCCTTGTATTCTTGGTATAAGTCCAATTTGATTATGATGTATTGAGAAGTGAGAGATGAGTAAGGGAAGTCAACTAGGAAACTTCTGCAGTGGTCTCTGTGAAAAGTGCAGAGGGCCTTTCCTAAGGTTTGACTATACAAGTACAAAGAAACGGATTAAGGGGAGAGATATTAGCAAGATTGAACAAACAAGCTTTACAACTTATTGCATATGGCATGAAGAATGAGGAAAAGTAATCTATATAGGATAAGTCTAAGTTTGCAAACCTGGATGACCAGAAGAATGATAGTGTCCTTAACTGAAAGAGGGAAGTCTGAAACATATGGCTTTGAAATTAAGATAATATGTTCTGTTTTAGACATGGTGAGTTTGAGATGTCTACAGTATATATGATTTGAAATGTCTAAGAGGTAGTTGTTTTTATGAAACCTTAAATATAATGTTATAGTATTTGACTTTCTTGCATGGTTATACCTGCCAAAGTTTGTGCTTTTCTGCATTGTTTTTAATTCCTCCTTTGCTGCTAAAAATACCACTAGCATTCAGTTACATGGGCTTGCGACCACCGTATCATCCTTGAAACCTCACTCACATTCACACCAAACTCTATTTAGCTGCCAAATAGTAAATCCTATTCCCATGACATTTAACACATACTTTCCCTTCTCTCCAGTGATACAACTTCCACATTCAATACATCAACTTTTGCCTGCATTTGCTTCTTAATTAGTGCTCCTATCATATCTCTTCCCACTCCAATCCATCTTCTATATATTCTTTGAAGTGATTTTCCTTAAGGAAATGTATGATCATGATCCCTACCCCTTCCTTCTCTAACATTCCAGTGTTTTTGTTAGTTTGTCATTTAAAGCTCCCACACAGTGGTCCCCTCCTACTTCTATAGTCATTTTTATATTACTAACTTTATACATTAAATATAGAGTAATATAGATTACTTACTCTTCTTTATACACAATATTCCATTTCACACATCTATGTCTCTTTGCATTGGTGATGACCAATGCCTGGCATATTCTCCCTTCTCATTTCCATTCACAATTCCTTTCAAGACTTAGCATAACAGAAGCAGGAGAACATAGGACATAGTAATAGCAAGATTGTAGGATGAACAATTGTGAATGATTTAGCAAAATGAAAATTCAAGACATCCCCCAAAGATTAATGTTGAAGAAATGTCCTCTACTTCCTGAGGAGGAGAAAAAAATAATAGAGTCTGAATATCAGTTGAACTATACCAATTTCATTTTCTTTCTTCATTTTTTGTTCGTTTTCTTCTACAAAATGACTAACATAAACAGAAATTGTATTGTTGCATGTGTGACAACTATATCAGATTGCTTGGCATCTCATGGAGGTGGGACGGCAAGGAGGGAGGGAAGAAAAGAGAGAATTTGACTCAAATAATATGTATTTAAAATTTTTACATATAACTGAAGAAAAATTAAAAAAAATTTAAAAAACAGTTCAAGAACCATCCTTTTTAGGAGGTATTTCTTGGTCTCTCAAGCTACCAGCACCTCTCATTTATTCATTCTCTCTCTGCTTTGCATATTTCTTGTACATACACATATGTGTGTATGTGTATAGTTGTGCCCCTGTATCCACTGATTTGGTATCTGCTGATTCAGTTACCTGCATTTAACCACTGGGGGAGGGAGTATTAGAAAATTCTGAAAATTCTGGAACATCAAAAAATAAATAAATGATTTCTAAATTTCAAACCAAGTGAGTACAGGTTGTAGCATGGTACAGTCCGCCAGTCCAGTATGTGATTCATTTCCTTTTGCCCCCATACATGTGAAACTGTTCTGGTCTACCTTTTAGTGTCCTTGCTGATCCCATTCATTGTAGCATTATCATAGTGTTTTTGTTTTAAAAAACCCTTATTTACTGTAATAATGGCCCCAAAGCACGAGTACTGGTGCTGGTAATGCACTTCTGCTGCTGTGAATTTGGTATTTCACTGATTCGGTTACCCATGGGTAACGAGCAGGTGTTTGTTTATATCTGTGGTTTCAGACATCCACAGTAAGTCTTGGAATATATCCCCCACAAATACAGGAACCCTACTGTATATACACATAATACTTAGGTATGTATAGATCTTGTTTCCCCTATTAGAATGTAACATCTTTCAGAGCAGAGAATTTCATTTTTGTCTTTGCATTTCCAAGGCTCAGCATAATCCTTGGTATGTAGTAAAAGCTTAATGAATGTTTGTGAATCAATTAAATGGTGTTCTAGCATCAGAGGAGACACTTGGGCTGATGCTTACAACAGATGTTTTCTGGGAAATGGTGGGATATTGTTCATGTGTTTCTGATTGGTTTCCCATCTTTGATGTCAAAGACAGGGAGGGAACAATTAGGAAGCTGAAAGTTTCTTACTTGGGTGGTTCTAAGCATAAAAGATTCACAATATTATGTGTGCCAGGCAGGATGAGGGGTCAGAGAGAAGGCAGGCTATTGCCTGAATAGGTTAGATGTAGAAAATCAGAAGTGTTTTCATTTTGTCTTATTTTGATCTAGCATAAGATGCCTTTCAGCTACACAGGTTTATAGATTTAAATCTTATTCATCAGAAGAAAATGAACTAATTATCTTGGTAGGGGTTTTTACATATGTCTGTCTGTATTCTAAATATATGTTGAGAAAAATACTCAGTAATTTTAAAGGTGATCAAGCTTTATTACTAGAGTAAAGAACTCTAAAACAAAATTACTTAATCTGTTACATAGAAATTTCATGTCATTTCTTGAAAGAGTACCGCCTCTGAGCTAATTACATGATTTGTCATTCAAGCACATGGCTTTCTTGGCATGCAATAGGATATTTGGCTAGAATATATACATTAGAGCTTGGAAGGATGTAGGTGAAAAGGAAATTAAAAAATGTAAGCCTTTTGTTCAGAAAGGTCCCACAGGGTAACATAGATGTTTACTATGTTTTTCATATAAAAAAGTCAGAAAAAAATCTGAACTCTCTGATCTAGAATTGAATAAAAAAGGATCTTAGAGATATTCCAACCTAACTTCCTTTTTTCATGCAGAGTCAATTAAGACCTAGAGAACCATCTAAATTCCTAAAAGTAAAACCAGAGCCAGAATTCTAACACAGATCACCTGATTTTTAATTTTGACCGAATTCCATATTTCTTTTCTAAAAAAGTGGGGTGAATTTTAGAGTCAGGGGCTATCACTGAGAATTGCATTTAAAAGTATGATTAGATTGTAATAAAGAAAAACAAATGAAAAGTTATTGTAATTTTTATTTTTCCTCATATTCTTTGTTACAACTTAAGAAAGCAGAACAGCTGAGAAAGGTAGGAAGCAAGCATCAATTTTAATCAATAGCCCTGAATAAAGTATTGCATCTGATTCCCTTCTACTCCAGGACTGCCAGGAGGCTGCAGATAAAAGCAAAAATGAATAAGTGTGTTGGTGCTTAAAAAGTAGGTCTGAATTGGAAAGATGGATCTTCCTGACTTTGGGCCCAGCACTCCATCTACTGTGTTTCCTTGTTGCCTCTATGAATACTCTTATAAAGATCCATAAAATTCTGTGTCCACAACATCTCCTGAGTCATTCCTTATTCTTTTGGATATTCCTATATCAGAAATCCAAGAAGTCTGACAGTCAGAAATTATAATCTGACACTTTCTCTTATTTCAATAGGATTTAGAAATGACCCATGTCTTGCTAGTTGAAACAGTCATTCTTTTGAGAAAATCTAAGAAATATTTTATCATTATCATCTCTAATATTGCCTAGGATCTGTTGACAGCAAATTGCTAGAGTTCAAGGCATTTAGCCATACAATGCTATGTGGTCCTTTCTAAGTAATATCATTCCAAGCTTCAAGTAATAGGCAAATTCACTCCAAAATAGAATCTATAATATCATGAGAGCATTGTGCTTTACAATACTCAAGCCAAGGACAAACACTGAAAACAGAACATTGACAATTGAAGAAGATTAATATGATCTATTTCAGGAACTGTACACCTCAGCTTACAAGCTGTAAGAACATAGTTGCTGCCGCAGTGACATTTGGTAGCAGTCCGTCAGAGCTGTCATTTGGGCATTGAAATAATCAAGTGATTAATCACTTCTAATTAGCTTGTTTTCCTTGCTCTATCACCAACCAAAAATCTGAGTTTGATCAAGATGAGGATGTTAAGCCATTTTTTGGGCCATCTGCTTTCCTCCTCAGTGAACAGGGATCCTGGAAGCATTTTTGATATTAGAAATAAAAATAAGTTGGAATGCAACTAAACCAAGCATGTTCATCTCAAATAATTCTTCATTTTGTGATAATAAGAGACAGAAATACCCATACTTTTCTTTTGCTAACTTGTATGGCAATAGAGTCTATGGTCCCAGAGCCCTCTATGCTGAGCCATTAAGAATCACCTAAGAATTGATCAAGTACTTATACTAACACCTGTAATACCTTTGAAAAATGTGTTTACTATAATGTTAATAATTCAATTGGGTACCACAATTGCCATACATTAAGGAAATCCCATTTTAAAAGTAGAAATAAAATATGACCCTCATTTTCTTTGTGAAGGACTAGTTTTGGCATGTAGTCAAAAGAGTAATATTTCTTTTATTATATCTCCATTACTATATTCTATGTAATATTAACATATAATATTACGTATCTCTCACATTCTCTCAGATATTCAAGATTTGCTGTAGTTACAAAGGAGTTGATCTCCAGAACAATAGATTCCAGCACCATTTTACTTTCACATTGAGAAAACTATAAAGAAGAGTATTACATGTGTGATTCAACTGTCTAATTATGAATTTTATATTCTTTAAGGGCAAGTTTGAAGTTATTGACAGGTTAGTGCAAAGGACTTATTGGATGGATTTGAAAAATAAGAGGGATACATGTAAAATTTCATGCTTTGGTTGAAGAAATCAACTTCATTAGCTAAAGGTGGAAAATGTATAAAGAGCAATTCATCTGAAACTGATATGGAGATCTGAATGTATTTCAAGCTCAATGTGAATCAATGGCAAATAAAATATAATTCTATCAATAATATAGAATGCAATAATAAGTATATAATTTTCAGAATAATTGAAGAATCTTGCTATATTCTTTCCGAGTCTGACCATTACTAAAGGATGTCCCTCTGTGAGAATCAATAAGAAACAAAGACATTTGTTTACTAAGTAGTATAACTCCCTCAAAAAACAAGAAACAAAGAAACAAAGTCACAGTTGCCTTCTATTCTTCATGTGTTCTTTCAGTGTTTAAAGTAGGACTCTTGTCCTTTAAGGTGCTTGGGGGAGAAGTTTGAAAGAATTTGCACAACCAGAATGAATTAGCCAGAGAAAGGGAACAGATAATTTTGGTGATAAGTCAACCACCACTAAACCCGAGCCAAAATGTTTCATGGCCTGAAGAGAGCAACCACTATTCTTAGAGGAATGGAGAACATGCTATAAGATGTGTGATTGAAGAAACTAGGAAAACTTAACCTGGAGAAAAGAAGGCTTACCTAGGTCACATTAATTCTTTTCAGATAATTGAAGGACTCTCATATAGAAGATGAATTTGACTTGTTCTGATTGGATTTAAAGAGCAGAAATGGGACCATTGGATTAAAAGGTTAGAGAGGCAGATTTAGGTTTAATATTAGAAAAAAAACAGTAAAGGAAATTAAAACCTTCTAGCAGTTATTCAAGTCAAATAGGTTGCTGTGATTTTCCTGCTCATTAGAACTTTTAGCAAATCTCAATGTCCACTTGTTGGTGAAGCTGGTCTAGCAAAGTTTGAACAAACATGGTCCAAACTGCTTTTAATGAGGCCATTAATTGCTACTCACATTTATATAGTTTTAATATTTAGATCATGCTATTTTCAACAATCCTAGAAAGAAGGCATTGATAGTATTATTATACCCATCTTACAAATGAATCTGAACGAAAGTGGTGATAATGAAAATAAATGTGAGTGACATTGTCAAAGCAGAGTAGAAAGGAGTAATTGACTGAAAAAGGAACTCAAAGAGTCAAAGATGCCTGACATGTCTGCCTTGGGGAACTGGAAGAATAATGAAGTCAAGAGAAACAGATTTTAGACAAAAATAATTATTGATTATATAAATGTTGAGTTTGAATTTATTGGAAGACATCTATAGTATGGGAGATATTGAGCAGAGAGGGAAGGAATGAAGGCTAGTCACTTTAGCTACAGATGTAGATATTTGTATCATTGGTGTTAAGATACTATTTTAAACAATGGGAACACATGAAATTGCAAAGGAAGAAAATACTAAGACATAAAAAAAAAGATGATAATAAGGCATTGTAAAATGCCTATCGGAGGAAGATGAAGTTCTTGAAGTTGTATGAGATCGGAAAGAAAAGGATGACAATGCAGAAGGAAAGGAACATAATGTGCCATCCACAGTGTCCAATACTGAAGAGAGAACAAGAAGCATGAGCACTTAGAAATGAGCCATGCAGGGGGCAGATGGATAGCTCTGTGGATTGAGAGCCAAGCCTAGAGACTAAAGGTCCTAGGTTCAAATCTGACCTCAGGCACTTCCTAGCTGTATGATGGTGGGGAAGTCACTTAAGCCCCATTTGCCTAGCCCTTACCACTCTTCTGCCTTAGAACTAATATATAGTACTGATTTGAAAGTGGAAGGTAAGGGTTTAAAAAAAAGGAAGCCATGGAATATGGGGAATGCAACTACATGTTTAGCCTTAGGAGAGTTCCTGCTGAGTGTTAGAGAAAAAAAATCAGGTTTTTAGAGGTTAAGGAGATATTAAATAGTGGAGGATTCTGAGGTTCATAATTTATCCATTTAGAGGACAAAATTCTTTCAATGATGTGAAAAAATTGAGTTGCTTTTTCTTTTGTAATTGATCATCAACTATCTAAAATATCGTATTATCTTTACTGGCATTGTCTATTTTTCTTTATTTTAGACTTGGATCATTTCTTCTGGCAGGAAATATCAAAAATCTTGGGCATATTGGCCCCATCACATGCCACATATTGATAACATCTTATATTCATGAGATTATAAAAATCTGGTTCTTCCAAAATTTCTTTGTAGTAAGAGATGCAGTATTTTTATAGTTCAAATTGTAACTCAGACTGGATGTTTATCAGAAATCTAGATACTTTGTAAAGCTTATTTTATTAAATGCATACTTGATTGTTTAGGTTTGGATCTGTTTTATATTTATATATTTTCTTCTCTTTTGTATCTCACAAGTCAAAATAGAACTCATAAAAAATTTCCCTCTTCTTTGCTTATTAATGAGGCCAGTGCCTCATCTAAGGCTTTAACTGCATATTCATTTTCAAAGAAGTCATGTACAATATTCATGAGTTTTCCAAAGAAATGCCACAAAGATGTTATGAGTCATTGCAAAGCATTTTGTACCTTTCTCAGAGCAGTAATGAAAGTAAAGTTTCACCTTTTGGGATCCTTGATTTCCTTCAAAATACAACTGAGTTGTGACTTTCTACACTGGGCCTTTTCTAGTCTCTGTGAATGCTTATGCAGCATCCTTCATTAGTATATAAGCTCCTTGTGGTCAAAGATTGTTTTGCCTTTGTCTTTGTGTCTCTAACCTCCTGGGCAAACCTTTTTAGAGTTTGAGTGCCCAGAGGGCAAATTCAAGCTGTCTGAGTCCCCAGATAACCTGAGAGAGTTGAGGGATAAAGTGCTCACTCTGGATGACTGGATAGAGGGGTGGGACATACAAAAAATATCCTTGGGCCCTGGGAAGAGGGGGAACGGAGCAGTTCCCCAAATGCCAGCTCTGCACGCATGTCACATCTTCACCAAGGCTACTCTAGAACATAGGATTTGGAATATATAAGAGCAAAGTTTCAATAAATGCTATGTGATTTTTAATTTTTTCCAGATTACCTACTGATACAATTTTCAATAATCATTTTCTGTCATTTCACAATCCATGTTCTCTCCCTCCCTTCAACTCTCCCCTCTACCAAACCAGCAGATATTATCCAATAGGTCATACATGTGTTATCATAGGATATATATTCTCATGTTGGTTATTTTGTGAAAGAAGACACATACTGCTTACACTCAAGAATAATTAATAGAAGTAATAAAGTGGAGACTGGTAAGCTCCAATCTACATTTAGATTTCATTAGTTCTTTCTGTGGCAATGGATAGTCTTTTTAAAAATGTTTATTGATTGATTAATCAAGATTTCCTCAAAATGGTTATTGTTCCATTTACACAGGTTCATCTTATGTGTTTCTTCTCTATGTCCTTATAATAATCCTCCAAAAAAAATCTACCCAAAATGTTAGATGACTTCATGTAGGTCAGGGATTCTTTTTTGCACCCTTGTCAGTCTGGTGAAGCCTATCAATCACTACTCAGATGATTTTTTTTCAACAAATAAAATAAATGGGGTTATGAAGAAAGCCAATAAAAATACATTAACACAATTTTAAAGAGAAACATAATTTTCTTGGGTCTCAAGTTACAAACCTTGATGTAGGTCTTTGTGTTTGTTTGCATGTGTGTGTGTGTGTGTTTGTGCATGCACGTGTGTGTGGATAGTAGTATGGGTCTAAAGATGTCTATCTTAGTCCTTCATCTTTCTATATACCACTTTTTCTGATTGAACTCTTCTTAGATATTATTCATTTTCAGAACAATATGTTGTTGACAACATTTATGCAGCTATTATAGTTGAGAACTCCTTTAAGGGCAGCAGGAAGATGAAGATAGTTGTAAAGTGGATAGATAGAATTAGTTCAGTTCAATTCAAACCAATAAATATTTAAGGGTCTACTGTGTGCCAGGCACTATGCTAAATCCTATTGTCCCCAATCATTAGTTACTCCAGGCTTTAAAAGAGTATGAAGACATCCTTATCAAGCTAGTAATTAGTAGAGTAGGTTTGTTTCTTGACTTTGTGAGTGTGTGTGGAGGCCAAAGATACTGAGCAAAGAAGACTAAGTAAGGGTCACTACCTATGTGACCCTTACTTAGCAAGTCCTCTAACTTCCCTCAGCCTCAGTATTCAATAGAACTTACCTCATAGGGGTACTGCTAGGATCAAATTAGATAAAATATACACTTTACAAACAACTTCTATGCTCTATGTAAATCATAGTTCTCTCCCTTCTATTCTTCCTCCACTCCCTCTTCCTCTCTTCCTTCTTCATCTTCTTCTTTGGAACCCCCAAGGTTGAGGGTTAGGCTACAAACCATTCTAGAGCTCAAGCTCTGATTTTGAGAGTAATAAACACAGGGAACATAGCTTCTATGAAAGTTGAGTGAAGAATCTGTTGATTAAGAAGATGAAAAGAGATCAATAGATATCATTAATTAATTAGATTTCATATTTACTTTATGTCTTTAAAAAATTACTTTCTGTTCTGGTAAAAACTCTAGACTAGAAGGGGAGGATGATTAGTCAAAGGAGGTTAAGTGAATTGCAAAGGGTCATACAATTAGGAAATGTCTGAAGTCAAATCTGAATTCGGGTTCTTCAGATTCCATGCCTGACACAGACTAGTGTGACATGAGACCAGTCACAACCCCCATCATTGGCAAATGCCCAAGACTGTAAATTTCAAGTCTAGATATGCTTTGGCAGAGAGGGTTTCCACATTAGGAATTCCCTAAACCAGTGAAATCACAGGTTTGGTCCAAAAGTCACATGCAAATGAAACTTTGCCTTTAAGTGGAGAGAGATCTTAAGACATTATTCAGAAACATGAAGGGAAGTACTGGATATCAACAGATGAAACAAGGTTTTTTAGATTCTATTAGATTTATATTTCCCCTAGAGGTAGCTTTCTAGTACAGTTCATTTAAAGGATTAACCAACAAAGACACACCCTCCTCCCCCCAAAAATGACAAATACTCTTGCTTCAAGCAAAAAAAAAAAAAAAAGCCAAGAAGAAGAAATTTGTAGTAATCCAGAGAGAGAATGCTATTTTTATGTTTTATACAGACTCATGTTAAATGAAATAATATTTGTAAAACACTTAGAGTTACTGGCACATGGTAGGTGCTTAGTAAATTCTGGTTAATTCTGGTTCCTTGTGTCCCTGACTTCACTCAGTAATTACGAGTATATAAAATCCAAATTGGTCTGTGACCTAGAGAAAAAATTGAAAGGGCAGGGGGAATTAATTTTATTTTCTTCTCCAGCTTATTGGGGGAAATATATTTTGAAAGAAGTGCTTTAAGGAGGAAATGGAATACTAGGTAGATAAAGATTCAAACAAAAATTCTTTTCTGTTTAAGGAGGTGAGTAGGTAGACGAATGTGAAAGAAGAAAGGAAAGAACTATTAAACTGAAAAATGATAACAATGCTTTTTTTTAAATTAAAAAGTCTAAAGTGCTCATTAAAAGAAATCTTGACTCCCTTAAGCATAAGTTAGACTACATTTGCCTTTGTTCCTTTTTTTTTTTTTTTTTTTTGATCAGGTAAATAGACTTGTAAATCATGGAAGATTGTAGATATATCACAAGGACTACATTGAGATATATGTGCTATATGATAGTAAAATTAAATAAACACAGAAATTAGTCATTCAGTGCCCATTTGAAGCAGGTGTTCCTATTCAGTTTGCCAAGGATTTGTCCTTGGTTTTGTGCTAGTCACTACTGCCCTGAGTCTCCTCTTCCCTGGGCCAAACATTCCCAGTTCCTTCAACTGATTCTCATATGAATGGGATGCAAGATCCTTTTCTATGGGCAGGGAAGCACTCTAGTTTATCAATACCCTTCATTAATTTTGGTGAACCAAGACTCCAGATGTGCTTTGACCAGGCCAGAATGTTGAGGGACTACTCATTCCTAGTAGCCTTGTTACTCTTAATGCTACCTAAGATCACCTTAGTTTCTCATTTTGTTTTGGATTATCTTTTCTACCATGTCATATACTCCTGACATATTTTGAACTTAAACTCCATTAAAACACCAAGAAGATTTTTTCATATAAATAAACATGTTTTCCCTACCTTGTACTGATAAGTTTTGAACCTACGTAATATTTTATATTTATCCCTTTTGAATTTAATTTTATTAGAACCATGTCAGTGCTCTAGTCCTTCATGATCTTTTGAATGATGATCATAATCTAGTGTCAATTATTCCTTCCTTAAGTAAAACCTGCCAGTCTGAAAAACAAGCTACCTAAGGCCTTATCAAAGTCAATGATTTTTTTTAATGTTAACTATCACATGGTCAAACATAAGTGACTGGGAGTCATTAGTGCAGATATTCTTTCAAGTAGGTATCAACCTATTAATGAAGAGGTTGTACATCTAAATGTTTAATAAATTCCAAATAAATCCATATTCCATAATTACAAATAGCTTTTCAAAATGGTTGTACTGATTCATTGCTTTACCAAGAAACACTAGTGTGCCCAGTTTCCCACAACCCCTCCAATATTAATTATTTCTATGTTTTGCCATCTTTGCCAATTTGTAAGGTATGGGATGAAACCACCGTGTTGTTTTGATTTATATTTCACTTACTAGTTGTTGGGATAATTCTTTCATATGATCATTAATAGTTTGCAATTTTTCTGAGAACAAAACATTCATATTATTTAACCATTTATCTCTTGGGAAATGTTTTGTGTGTGTTTGTGTGTGAAATATTTATATATTTTAGATACTAAATCATTATCAAAGAAACTTGATAGAAGCATTTCTCCCCATTTGACTGTTTCCTTTCTTAACTTAAATGCCTCAGTTTTGTTTCTGCAGAAGGTTTTCTGTTTATTTTAATCATTTATTATTTTTTGTAATTGCCACTATCTCTTGTTAAGAGTATATCTTCTACCCATATCTATGAAAGATACATGCCCCATTTCTATTCAAATTTTAATAGTATGACCTATATTATTAAAGTCATGTTTTGTATGGTTTCAGATATACAATTGATATCAATTTGTTTGCTTTTTCAGTGGGTGGGGGAAGGGAAGGGTAGAGATTGGGAATTTGGAACTCAAAATTAAAAAGGAAAAGAATGTTAAAATAAATAAATAATACATTTTTTTTAAAAAAACACCTACTATATGCAAGGCATTAGAGATAAAAAGACAAAGATTTCTCTGATGCCAAGGAGGACAAATATTATTGTAGGTACATATAAACATAATTTGAGGAGGAACAAAGGGTTTTTAATAAACTAAAGACTTAGGGAAGAATTTCAGAGAATTACAGGGGCAAAGGATTTGCTAGACCACTTATTTCAATCTGAGTTGAAATTTTAAAGAAAAACTTTGATCTTTGAAGAAACATTTTCTGAGAGATATAAATAATGAAGGAAGCATCTTACACAGAAGGAACAGTTTCTATTAAATTCCCAGAAATAAGAAAGTAGTTTCTAGTTCTGGGAATAGCACATAGTTTAGTTTTTCCAATGAATACTTCATGAAGAGGAATATTATGAAATTAACACAGAAAGATAATAGGAACCAATGTTTTGGAGGATCTCAAATGTTCCTGTAGAATTTTTATGTTTTATTATGTTTTAGATGAAGTGGAAAAGAAATAATTTTATCCTTTTTAAGAAGGGCATTGAGTCATAGCCAAACTGTAAGAAGATTATTTTGGAATTTTTTCAGGGAATGAATTAGAGAGGGGAAAGTCTAGAAGGAACTAGAACAATTAGGAGTATAGTACAGTACTCCAGTTGGAAGGTGATAAAGGTCTTTAACTATAGGATAACAGCCATGTGAGTGGAGAGAAACATACAGATCTAAAATGTGGTCATACAACTGATAAGACTTGACAAATATTTAAATATCTAGAACAGGGGTAAGGAAAAGATTAAAGACAATTCCAAAATTATTAATACAAGTGACTGATATTGGTAATTCTCACTGCAGTAATAGGGAAATCTGGAGTAGGGGTAAGTTTAGGGAATGGGGGAGAATTAGTTAAATTCAGTTAAGATGGCTTTGCGGAATCTAGGAAGATATACTGAGGTGGAGTGGTACTATGAGGTTCTGCCTAAAGCAGTTTTTCAATACTGGTATTTTAATTCTATTATAATATAATAATGGATTTACATAGCAGAAAACTATATGTTAATTCCATCTATGTATCAGTAATAAAATAAAACTAGCCATTATAAAGTAATAGCTGGGGTATAGTAGCTTTGAAATTGCTAGATCAAATGAGAGACGGGAAAGAGTCATTCCAAGGAGATAAATAGTAACTTAATGTTTTCAATCACAGAAATCAGAAGAAATAAAAATATGGTTTGAGTGTCAAAGGAAATTAGTCATAACCCATTTCTTATCAATGAAGATCTTGTGATAGATTGATCTAACTCTTCAAGTCCTTTTTTCCTCTATTCTTAAAACAGATAAAAAAAACCCCAAAGAAACAAAGAAATAAACAGGAAAAGAAAAGAAAAAAACCTTGCCTTTCATCTTAGTATCATATTATGTATTGGTCCCATGACAGAAGAGTGTAAGGGTTAGGCCAGTGTTGGTGAACCTTTTAGAAACCAAGTGCCAGATGCTGTCCCCACTCCCATCCCCAAAATCAAGTGCTATTTCTGCCTCTTCACAGAAACCAATTGCTCTGCCTCTTCCCCCCCTTACTTCACACAGGGGAAGGAAGAAACACTCTCATTGGGCTGCTGGGGAAAGGGGTGGGTGAAGTGATGTCTTCAATATGCATATAGAGGGGGAGGAGAGTGGCCCAAACACTCTGCTCCCCTCCAGCTCTGCCACCTGTGAGTCTCCCACCTTATCACCTATGTTCCTATTAGGCTGCTGGGCAGAGAGTCAAGTGATGTGGAAAAATGTCATCAGGCACAGTTGAGGAGGGAGGGTAGCAGCTCAACCTGAGTCCCTCTACATTTCTAGTAATGAACTCTGGCAGAGGATAGCAGCATGCCCATAGAGAGCTCTCTGTGTGACACCTTTGGCTCCCATGCCATAAGTTCACTATCATTGGGCTAGGCAATGATGGTTAAGTGACTTTCCCAGGGTCATAAATCTAGGAAGTATATGAACCCAGGACCTTCCAATTCTAGGTCAGGCTCACAATCCACTGAACCACCTTGATCCCTCTCATATTCTTAAAAGAATATCTCTTCTCCAGTGTGGGCTACAACACTGGAATATGACATTCCTAACATCAACTTTAGAGCTATATGGGACTTCTAACTCCCTTACTTCTATAAATGAGAAAAGAAAACCAGAGAAATTGAGTGACCAAGGTCACCAAGGCACCAGAACAAGAATCTGAATTAAGATCCTCTTACTCCAGATATTCTTCCTTCTGTATCACTTAAAAACCTTCCTTTTAGCAAAATATCATAAGGTCAATGCAGAAAAATTAAAATGTGTGTGAGCTTCTGATAGAACTTAAACCAAGTAAATACTGAAAACAAATGGAAATTTTAATTATCTTGGTTATTTTGATTGTTTTGCACACAATAGTTGGGTAATTTAAGAAACTAGCATCCTTTACATGCTGATATCAGTTTAGTGCATACACATTTGTCACCCAGAGTTTTCCATTCAAAGAGTTGATTATTATTACATGGTATTGTGATAATAGATTCTATGATGTCTAATTTATTAGATCCAGATTAATTGAGGGAAATGAGTAGATGCATATATCACCAAATACTATTATGCATCATGTTCTTAACTGCTTCAGACTCTTTTGAAGCATACCAGATAATCACACCTCATTACACTCATGAGAGTAGTAAAATAATATGAGTCATTAAAAGGATGACAGATGGAAAAAATGAAACATATAGATGTTTTCAAAAAATCTTGCTCTTGTCATGCAATGAGTCAGTGAGAAATATTTGGGATTAAATTAATCCCTCATAGGTTTCTCTCCTTTACTAGCTAAATGAAAGCCACATGACCCCTTCAAATAACTTCCTTAATGAACTGTTCAATTTTCAGTTTATATATATGTGCCTTACTTTTTACAGCTATTTGGCAGCATGGAAAATATCAGTTTTCATTTATCTTTAGTTCTAAATTTCAGGACATGTATTCTCTTCATTAATCTATTTTACAAAAAAAATCATTTCCAAGTTAGTTTCCAATTATTTGAGTAGAGAAAACCTATGTTGTAAGCTTCATGGGATAGGGACTGTCTTTTGCCTTTTATGTCTCCATTGCTTACAAAAAAAATCATTTCCAAGTTAGTTTCCAATTATTTGAATAGAGAAAACCTATCTTGTAAGCTTCATGGGATAGGGACTGTCTTTTGCCTCTTTTATGTCTCCATTGCTTACCTTAGTTTCTGGCATATTTTCAGATGCCTGACAGTTTTTTCAATCATTCCTGACTCTTTGTGACCCCATTTGGTGTTTCCTTGGCAAAAATACTGGAGTGTTTGCCTTTTCCTCTTCCAGTTCAATTTGCAGATGACAAAACTGAGGTAAACAGAGTTAAATGACTTGCCCAAGGTCACATAGGTAGTAAAAGTCTGAGGACTGATTTAAACTTAGGAATATGATTCTTCCAAGCTTGGCACTATCCACTGTACCACTTAACTGTCCTGTCTATCATATAGTAGGCACTAAATAGATGTTTTATCAATTGTTTAATTGATAATTAATTTTTTAAGCATTTACTACAGACCAGGCACTATATTTAGCTCTGGGAATACAAATACAGGAGAACAAAAAACAAAACAAAACAACAACAACAAAAAAACAGCCTCTGTACTCAAGGAGCTTACATTTTAATGAGAGGAGACATTATAAAAGGGAGACTAAAAGAGTGAGAAAGGAGAATATAACTATAAATAGTCATGTTGGAGAAGTTCAAAGTCATAAGCAAAGAAGAGAGAGAATGAAGGAGTTAGTTAGACTAGATTAGGCTTTTCTCAAAAATGGTGCCCCTGGTCTGCCCAAAGGTCTATAAAACTGTTTATACACTTTGATTCAGTAATACCACTACTAATCCTGTATCCCAAAGGGATTCTTTTTTAAAAAGGAGGGAAAGGAACTACTTGTATAAAAATATTGATAGCAGTTTTCTCATAGTGTCAAAGAATTTTAAAAAAAGAGAAAACCATCACTTGGGGAATGACTGAACAAATTATGGTATAATGGTGATGGAATATTATTGTGCTATGAGAAATGATTAACAGGATGATTTCAGAAAGAGCTGTAAAGACCTACATGAACTGATGCAGAGCAAAAAAAAAACAGAATCAGGAGAACATTGTACACAGAAACAGCAATATTGTATGATGATGAACTATGAAAGACTTAGCTACCCTCAGCCATACAATGATCTAAGACAATTCTGAAGGAATTATGACAAAGAATGTTATCCATATCCAGATAAAGAACTATTGGAGTCAGAATGCAAATCTAAACATATTACTTTCCCTTTAGTTTATTTCTGCTTTTATTTTCAGGTTTTATAGGAGTATTGTCTTACAACAAACAATAGGTTTTACATGATATTTTATATATATACATATATAACCCAGATTAAATTTCTTAACATATTTAGGAAGGGTGAGGGAAGGGAGAGGAGATAATTTGTATCTCATAACTTTAGAAACCATACATCAAAAATTATTAATACATGTAATTGGGAAGATAAAATATTTTTTAAAAATGAATAAAAATAAACTTCAAATTAAAAGCTTGCCCAGATCTAGTTAGTAAGAAATCCAAGAATAGAGCTCTAGTTGGTCTTTTGATATCTAACCCAGTGCTTTTTCATACTGTGTGATAAGATTTCCGTTCAAGAGTGTAATGGAAACTGCTTGTATAGGCTCCCGAAAGTTGATTGCTAAATTTTCAGTGTTGAATGTTTACAATCCAAAAATTGGCAAAGACTATAAGTCAGAGTGTGATTTATAGTTCTATTGTTCTCTTAATTGTCAAGACTTAAGAAAGTGGTGAAAATGATGATAATGCAGATTAAACTTAATAATGTAAAAATTGTGTTTCTGGGAAGAACTCATCAGCTAGAAATATATAGGCTCTATGTTTTCTCTTCTCATCCATTAAGATTTCCACATTTTGGATATGGTCACAGGCAATAAAAGATTTCTGGTAGCTGTGCTTGAGGATTTGGTATAGTAAATTATTAGATAATATTAGCTTACATTTGCAATAGAGATTTTACTTATTTTTAAAGTAAATTTATCCCTGTTGTGCTTTGTCTCAGTTACCATTAATGATCAGATTGCCTTTCATTTACTATTAAGTTCCAAGATGTTGGTGAATAAACAATACATTCCAAATCTGCCAACATCAATAAGCCTTAAGTAGAACTTGTGTAGGTGTTCCTTCTACCTCTTGCCAAATTTTCAAACCAAAGAGATAAATACTTGCATACAATGGGAAAAAAAAGAAAAAGAAAAAGGAAAAGCTAATCAATGTTTCCATCACTTTTGTTAGCATCACTTTTGAAACTGCCAAGGGTGCTAATTAGCACTAATTGCAGAAATGATTCTGGTAATGTTGTGATACCCTCCCTGTAGAAGCTGGATTGTATCCATTAGTATATTTCAGTGTCTGAATTACAATAACATGTTGAACCATTGCCAAATTATACCTGTAAGTTTCTTATATGGCATATTTTGCCTCTGATATTTATCATGAAATTTGGGGGCAGAAACTCTGTCTTTGTAGTACCTCAGAGTGCCAATTATAATGTTATATCATCTTCCCTCAATAGCTAAGAAACAGTAACAACAATCTGAATTCATTAATAATTTAACCAATTTGGAAATAGTGGCAGAACTTAAAATTAGAATCTCTGATGAGTAATTGAAGAATCATCAAATTTCTGTAAAACTTGTTTTAATTTTTAATAAAACATCTAAAAGAAATTTTTGAAAAGATTGATTAATACTATTAATTAGATACATTGCATTAGGACTATACCATTGTTCATCCTTTGTTTTCAAAGAGGACCAATAATATCATGAGGGTGATGTCTTGATTTGCAAGTTAGATTTAAGTGAAGCTTAAAAACAAAAATGTGCTAATATATTCTCTCAAGGCCTCTAGAGACTTAGATTCAGCCTACATTTGTCTACAAAATATTAGGAACAAAATTCACATTCTTTTTTGTGCCTCTTTTACCAAGATTTTAATTCTCTTTTCATACTTTTTTTGCATTTCCCTTATTTTCTTTTTCCAATTTTTCCTTTCCAGCTTTTATTTAATTTTTAAAATATTTTCCTTATTTTTATTTGGTCTTTTTCTTTAACTTTTCTAGCTCTTGTTGGGCTTATGTTCAATCTATATTTTCCTTTGAGACTTTTTATGTCGATGTCTTCAAGTCATAGCTTCTAAGAACCAGAGCTAGTATTGCTCCTACTACTACACCAGGCTCCTGAGTAGACTCTATCCTTGTTTCCTCAGACCTCTGTTTTTTTATCTCTTAAACTGTCATGGAAAAATTGCTCACTATGACTTTGTTTGGTATGCTTTTAAAAGTTGTTTAGAAGGTTGTGTTGGAAGAGCTAGCAAAAATGTTCACTTCCCTCAACCATTGTGGGTTTTCTCTTAGACCCCAGTTATATGAGAAACAAATGCTTTGCTACAATATATTTTTTTTCAACAAAAAATGAATAAGAAACTTCATACTTCCAACTACTAGTGAACTATTCTGTTACTGAGAAGGATGTCTACTTCTTGAAAGCATAATTAAAGATAATGAATTCACATTTCTTTTTATATTACTATGTAAAGATACATATGTATATATACATACATGTATATATATAATAGTATAATGTGACCAAGACAAGTTTAGTTTCATTAATAGTATAAAATATCAATAGGAATACTGAATTTCTGATTTCATCTAGTTTTTATAATAAATCTAAATGAGAGATATTTTCTACTAAATTATATATAATTTTTCCAGTAATATGAAATAATACAATTCCACATAAGTTTTCAGAAGTTATATGATCCAAATGATCTCCCTGTATCCCTTCCCTCCTCCCAACCAGATGGGAGCAATTGAATATGGGATATACATGTAGTATCATGCAAAACATTTTCATGTTGTTCATTTTTGTAAGTGAATAATCAAAAACCAATCAAAAACCCAAATAAGCAAGTGAAAAATAGAATGTTTTCATCTTCATTCTGACTCCAACAGTCCTTTTTTCTGGAGGTGCATGGCTAAATCACTCAGAATTATGCTGGGTCACTGTATTGCTGTGGGTAGCTAAGTCTTTCACAGTTTATCATTGAACAATATCATTGTGACTATGAACCATATTCTCCTGGTTCTGCTTATTTTACTCTGCATCAGTTCATGTAGGTCTTTCCAGCTCTTTCTGAAACCATCCTATTCATCATTCCTTACAGAGTAACAGTATTCCATCACCATCATATGCCACAATTTATTCAGTTATTCCCCAATTGATGGACATTCCTTCAATTCCAAATTTTTTGCCACCACAAAAAGAGCAGCTATAAATATTTTTGTACAAGTAAGTCCTTCCCCCCACCTTTTTTAGCTTTTTGGGGTACATATCTGGTAGTGATATTACTGGACCAAAGAGTATACATTGTTTAATAGAACTTTGGGAATAGTTTTCAAATTGCCCTATAGAATCATTGGACCAATTAACAGCTCTATCAGCAATGTATTGGTGTCCCAATTTTTCCACATCCCTCCCAAAATTTATTACTTTACTGTCATGATGGAACTTCAGAATTGTTTTTATTTGCATTTTTCTAATAAAGAGAATAAAATTTTTGTGAATAAGCAGAAATAATGGATTTTGCTGAGTAATTCAATATATAAATCAGTCAAATGATGTATATTGTGTTTTGATTAAACATGTATCTTTACAAAAATCAGAATTCCTTGTCAATAATTCTCTAACAGTTCACTCCATAAAATATTTCTTGTTCTTTTTTATCCTAAAAAGGTTTTTGTTGATTATTATTAAATTCAAGAGAAAAACAAAATTCTAAAATTGTGTATCTATTACCTATCTGTTCCCTAGGAACTTCTTCAATAATTTTAAAATCAGTTTTTCTTATGCTTCCCTGAATCTTAGGGGTTTTGTTTGTTTTGTTTTAAGAATAATATTTAACAATGTTGAAAAAAGAGTTCAAATATTTTTATTTTGAGTTATCTCAGTCTCCTAGAATCAAAATCTAGTCACCCAAACTCAAAACCTATGTGTCATCTTCTATTGCTCACTCCCTCTTACTCCCTCCAAAACTATTAAAATAGCTAGCTGGTTGAGCTCTCTGTCTCAAACCTCTCTCTAATCAGTTGTCAAAGTATCCTAAAGTACAGTTTGGATGTCATCCCACTCCTCAAAGTTATTTGAAAAAAATCACTAATTTCCTTTTATTTCTTGGTTCAAGTAGAAAATCCTCTAACTTTGAAAGCCCTTCATAACTTTGCATTTTACCAAGTGTCCAGTCTAATTTACTTCATTTCCTTCACATATTCTATAATTCAATGACAATGGCATCTTAGATTTTCCTTGAATGATATGTTCCGTCTCCTGACTTCATGTTGACAGTGCCTATCTCTTGCATCAGAAATTCTCTTCTTCCTCATTTCCTCTTGGATTTTCTAGTTTCCTTAGTCTTAACTAATATTTCTACTTTTACAAAAATCTTTTCCTAATGCCTCTTAATACTAGCATCTTCCTTTTGAAAACATTTGCATTTTTATTGCATATGTGTGTGTGTGTGTAAGAGAGATTAGAGTCATTTGCAAATAATTTCCCCCATTATCTTGTTAGCAACTTGAAAGCAGTTACAGTTTTTGCTTTTCCTTGTAATCCCAAAACTTAACACAGTGTCTGGCAAATATTAGGCTTAATAAAATATACGCTGATTTGATTTGACTTAGCCTCTTTGTGCCACAGGCAACTTTGTCAGACTAGAAGTTGCAGTTCCTGATTTAGAGGGATAGAGGGAGTTTTCACCTACTGGGGAGTCCCTATAAAAATGAAATTAGAGAGCTGGACCAAATAAAAAAAGGAAGCAAAATATACAATAATTAAATATAATAAGAGATGACCTATTAAGTGACTCACCTAGAGAGCTACAGTGTCATTGCTATTTTTTAAATGAATCGTAGAGACCATATTTTAAGGTCATTGGGCATAAACATTGAACAAAGGAACTTCTATTTGATTTTAAAAAGAAATAATGTCCCTATTTGATTTCATAATGCAGACAGTGACTTTTGAATCTGCAAAAGTAAACGGTATATATGAATGTATGTACATATACATACATACATATATAGTATATGTGTATGTGAGTGCAATTTCAAGTTCTAATTAATTAAATTTTGGTAATTCTCAAATTGTACAAGTTTGTGTTGTGAATGTTGGGAACTGGAGGAGAATACATTACATAACTATCACTCATAGATTCAGACCTAGCAAGGCTTTTGGAAATAATCTAGTCTAACCTGTTCATTTTTTAAATGAGAAAACAAATGCCAGTAAAGGTAAATTCACATGCCGGAGGCCACATAAAAAATACAAAATGAGACTAGTTACAAAATCAATTTCTTTGGACTTGCAGATTTACTCTACCACACAGACTCTTCTGTAGAAA
Organism: Gracilinanus agilis; assembly: GCF_016433145.1. NCBI lineage: Eukaryota > Metazoa > Chordata > Mammalia > Didelphimorphia > Didelphidae > Gracilinanus > Gracilinanus agilis. Next base: position 164,267,643 of record NC_058134.1, read on the forward strand.
GCTATGGCAAGAGCCTTTTTTCTTCCAGCTTTAGTTTATTTGTTAGCAAATTAACATGGAGTGTTGGTTTTCAAGATCTTTTATGCCACTGCAAAGGAAGAATGAGTGTTTTTCTTTGCTTATTACCTTCAGCCAGGTCTGCTTCTCCTGCTGTCTTGGAAAAGTGAAGACAGAGTCTCTTTCATTGCTGGTGATTTGGTGGTATATGTGACAGGATTCTGGCTTTTGTAAGGGGAAAAATGCTGAAGAAATGCATTGTGGTTTTCTTAAATCATAGATTCCAGGATGTGCTTTTGTAAATGTATAGCAACATTTATATGATGCCTTAATATTTGTAGCTATATTTTATTTATGTATATATACACATATAATATGAATACACCTATACTTGTGTATATATGTTTATATATACTTATATCTATCTATCTATCTATCTGTCTATCTATCTGTCTATCTACTTATCTATCTATATATGTATGTCATCCTGTTTGAATTAACATCTCAGACCTCAGATCTACTTTGAAAGAACTACAATGTGAACTAATTTTATCATTATTAATAATAGCAAACAGAAACTTCACTTAGTTTACAATTTATAAAATACCTTAAAGCAAATATTGTTATTGTTGTTGTTCAGTTGTATCCAACTCTTCGTGACCTTACTCCTCTGATTTGTGTTTTCTATCTTTTGGATGGATTAAATAACCATTAGGTCTTTTGGATATAAAAATTTAAATTTAGGTTTTATGCTAAATATGAGAATTCTTAAGTAATATTGTGGTCACCAATTTACAAATACTATAGCTTAAGTCAAAATGACTTTTAGCAGCTTTATTTACAAAGAGGTGGAAAGAGTGAAAGTGGAAAAATGTAGATTAAGACAGAAAGTACTGCCTAGCTACCAATACCCTAAGTCAACAATGGGCACACTTTTTAAAGAAGGGGCCAAAGGAAAGGAAATGCTCATCTGTCAGTCTGTTTCTAAGGCAACTCTTTCGCAGTTTCATTGTATTCATCAGATTAGGAATAATGTCTTGCTAAAGGATAGAACTTTTCAGGGGGTCACATCTGGCCTGCAGACTGTAGTTTGCTCGTCACTGCCCTAAGTTAAATCTTAATGTCTCCAGACCAAAAGTACAAATTGGAAAGCAAATCTCACCAGAATCCAAAATTCTAATTAGCAAGCCAAATCCGAAGAACCAGGAGATGATGAAGAATCCATCGAGAACCATCAGTGCAAAAAAGACTAAGACTGCCAAGAATCTCACTAGAACTCATGCTGAAGGGAGTGTCCCACCAAAGTACCAATGAGCAGAGAAGGTCTCCTCACCAAAGAAAGAAATACTGGAGGAAACAATATTCAGCTTGATGGAATTCTAGTGACTTGCATCTTTTATGAAGCCCCAGGAAAGTCTTAAAGATAATAACTTGCACACCACTTGTAATTGTTAAATGGAAGATGCAGTTTCCAAAAAAGGAATACTTATGACACTGATGACACCACTAGGTCATCTTGTTTATAGATTACATTGTGTGGACTGCATCAAGTCCCAGAATATTAGAGAGCTTTTAAAGCTTAATTTAGCCAGATCCATGATTATCCAAAAGATTTTAGCCTTCAAAATGTATAACTTTGATTATATTAAATTAAATAATTTTTGCACGAACAAAACCGGTGTAATCAGATTTAGAAGGAAGGCCCCAAAACTGAGAAAAATGGTTTACAATGTCTGATGAAAACCTCATTTCTCAAAAATATAGAGAACCAAATCATATTTATAAGAATACAACTCAGTCTCCAACTGTTAAATGGTCAAAGGATATAAACAGGCAGTTTTCAGAGGAAGAAATCAAAGCTAACTCCATGAAAAATGCTCTAAATCACTATTGACTAGAGAAATGCAAATTAAAGGAACTGAGATATCAATTCACATTTATCAGACTGGAAATTTGACAGAAAAGAAAAATGATAAATTTTGGAGGAGATGTGGGAAAATCTGAACACTAATGCACTGTTTGTGGAGTTGTGAGCTGATCCAACCATTCTGAAGAGCAATTTGGAATTATGCCCAAATGACTATAAAATTGTACGTACCCTTTGACCTGGCAATGCCATTACTAAATATGTATCTGAAAGAGATAATAGAAAGGAAAAGGACTTATTTGTACAAAAATAATTTTAGCACCTCTTTTTGCAAGAACAAATAATTGGAAAATGAGTGGATATTCATCAGTTGGGGAATGGCTAAACAAGCTGTGGTTTATGATTATAATGGAATAACCATTATGACATAAGGAATGAGCAGGATTATTTCAGAAAAACTTGGATAGACTTACATGACCTGATGTAATTAATGAAGTGAGCAGACCCAAGAGTTCATCGTATAAATTAAAAGTAATATTGTCTGACAATTAACTTTGAATAGACTTAGTTATTCTCTTTAAAAAATGATCCAAGATAATGTCAAAGGACTTATGGTGCAAAAATACTGTCCCTCTTCAGAGAAAGAACTGATGGAGTCCGACTGCTGATCAAAACATACCTTTTACAACTTTATCTTCTTTGTTTTTGTTTTCTTTGTAATGTGACTACTGTGGATATATGCTTTTCATGACTGCATATATATAACTTATTCCAAATTACTTATCATCTCAGGGAGAAGGTAGGGAGAGAGAAAACTAGGAACTGAAAATTTTAGAAAACATGTTTTGATGTAATTAGGTTAAAATAAAATATTATGAAAAAAAGGTGTTGCTCATAGGATTTACAAAAAAAAATATACAAAATGGATGGAGAATTTCTACCACACAGAAAGAAATTCTGTTACCTAATGAAGTTGAGCAGACAACTCTAGTGCTTGACCATTTGCATAAATATCTTGAATACATCCCTTGGAATGACAATCAGGTCCAAAACTGAATTGAAGGAGAGTAGCTTGAATTAAATCAGTAAAATTAGACAGGACTTTTAATAACTCCTTTGTTCTCCCTGAAACTAAGACCCATATTTTTATTTACATATTTTTTTTCTGGTGACATCGAATGACTGCAAGTCATTAAATACCACATTTTCTGAAGAATTAAAATTGAGAGTCATGCAGTTAATGGAGAAGTGTGGAATTTTTTAGTAAGCTGCAATATGTTACATGAGAGAAATGATTTTAAACTGTGATCAGAGAGATTTATGGCTAGCCAGGTAGTGAGAATCAGGGTTGATGGTTGGACAATTTACTAGAACCATTGGAATGTTAAGAGATATCTTGAAAAGCTTCCAGACCCTTGGGTGGATCCTCTGTAGAATATATTTAGAGGGAGAATTGCACAGGAGCAAAAGATATTGCTAGGTTATCATCTGTACTGTTTGAGGGAATATTTTTACATCAGTAACATCAAAACTCTAGCAGAATAAGTCATGTTTTCTTCCTTTCAAGCTTTAGGAATACTTCCTCTACTGTTGAATATTGGGTACTTTTGTGTGAGAAGACATCTGATGTTTACTTGATTTCCCAAATCACATGTCTGAATAACTTTGCGCCCTAAATGAACAGAGTTCCTTTTATAAATATTCTTCTCATAGTCTTCTTTTAAGTGCTTAAACTTCTTTCATTCTTTCCCTATTTATTTTCTCTTTCTCTACCTGTTTGTCTTTCTCACTCTCTCCTTCTTTCTTTCTTTGGTAAAATATGCAAAATAAATTTCCATCATGATTAAGGGTATTTTATTGCAATTTCAACAAAAATAGAGCAATATTTTAGAGGGCAATAGATGAATTCAAATTTATATTAGAAGAAAATAATATGATTATAAGGTCATTTAAAATGTACTCTGTTTTCATTAAACTAAAATAATATTTAACTATATAATTCATTTTAAATGTTCATGAGTATGTAGGTATATTTACATATGGAATTTCATTTCACTGGAATGCTGTATGCTGAATGAATATGGATCTATTTAAAAACAATGTTCCCAGAATCACAAAATCCACAGAATTTGAGAATTTTAAGGAACCACAAGTGCCATGTAGTCTGTTTTACATAAAAGGAATGCCTATTCTATCATGCATGACAAATTAACTAGCTATCGAGATAGAGACAACATGATTTCATTGGTCCTGCCATAAAGTGTGTCCAGGAATAATGAAAATTCATTTTTTCTGGGAAATAAAATACTTTAGATCTTTGTGGATTTTTCTATTTTATTCTATAATAGTCCATAATCTGAGTGTCCTATTCAGATTATTCCCATTCTGAAATTCAATAACATTATATAACTATTAATGACCTGAAGCTGAGACAGATATGAAGCTAATTATATTCTCAGAGATGTCCTTTTTAAATATATTTTATTTTTGACATTTGTATTAAATGAGTCATTTTACCTAATATTAGCCAACCATGAGTTTGATTCTCTAATATAGCCACAACTTCTTTTCCCAAAGTAAAACATTATTTTTTTTTGGACAAATTAGAGGGATGTATGCCTGGAACATTTGGAATAAATGAATATATAAATTAAAAGTCTAGTCATTAGAATCATGTGATTTCAAATTTGAAGAAAGCCTCCAATGAAGTACCCCAGGGATGGGACATTGATCCTATTATGTTGAACATTTTTATCAATTTCTTGAAAGGATAGATGTTATTTTTATTAACTAAAATGGGCAAAAATTAAGCGAAAGACTAAATTTTCAAAAAAGAAATGCAGTTGCAAAGAAGTTTCCTTAGGGACTAAGTGAACATTGCACTATACTTAAGTACATATACTAACTCTCATTGATGTGGGAATTTCTATCTTGCTATATATCTTCTTTTGTCCTTGCCATTCTCACCCATAATTTTTGGTATATTCTTCACAGAGTATCCACCCAATGATCTAAAAGTCTTCCTCTCTTTTAGGTCTTTTGAAAAAATTTCTTGGATTGTACTAAGGTTGTCCATATTCTATGACTTGTTTAGCATGATGTAAGCAACTGACCTCATTTTCTTATGATATATTTTCTAAATGTCGTACTTTAGTCACTTTTTGATTGTAGGTCATTCTCTTTCTCCACTCAGCTTTGAGTTACCTGCAATTTTGCTGACCTGGAAATTGTGTATTCTAAGATTGATAAATATAAGTAAATCCTGTCTGAACATTTATATTGAAAAGATGAATCATTTCATTGAGAAGATTCATTATTTATAACTTAGAGAGTAGTTGAATCATTATTTCACTGTGGGAAAAAATAATGGTTGTCAATCATTTATAGTTCCATTATATTTAATATGATAACAGTTTAACATAAGAAAAGAAAAGGTCACTAAGAATCAAAGAACTTTTAAACATTTTATAATATATAACTTAAGTAAAAATATAACCTTCTATTAAATATAATTTACAAGTAGATAGAAGGTTGGGATTTGTATATTGGAATAGTGAATTTGTCTTGGAGAATTTATTTTACTATAGCAGAATGATACCTTTTTTATACTTTATAATTTTAGAGTTGCCTGAGGCACTAAGATGTTAAATGACTTGCCTATTATCACATAGATTAAAGGTAGCAAATTTAGGACTTGAACTCAGGTCTTTGTAGCTTGAAGACCAACTTTCTAACTACTATTCAACTATCTTTGTATCATTCGTTCCTTCTCTCCCTCTACCCATACATATGTACATGTATATATACACACATACGCATATATACTTGTACATATACACATATACATATATACATGCATACATGAATACATAATACACTATGTGAATATACATGTATTAATATTGTATATATGAGTCTATATATGTATATACATGTATATATGTTTATGCACATAGATAGCTGCACTGATGAAATCACAGGACTTATTAAAATCAAAATACACTAATTTCTATGTTTTTCATTTTTCAGGAAATTATATAACTATGCATTCTTCTTTTTTTTCATAGTTGCCATGAAACAGAGAAAATTTCAATACTGAATTGTAGTAATCCATCTGTCTTAAGTATCTGATAGTATTAATCACTCAACTTTGTTCACAATTTTATTTTATTTTAATTCTTAATTATCTTAATTTTAATTTTATTTAATATTGTGTTTTGGTGAGGATAACATGAGTAATATTTTTAGAAAAATTGAATTTAGAGAGGAAGATGGATTAATCAATTCTTTGAGGTCAGGGATTCTCTTTGTTTGTATTCCTAGCACAATAACTTACATACAAGCAGCACTTAAACATTTGCTTTTATTAAATTGGATTAATATGAGGTTAGTTAGAGAAGGAACTGCCAGATTAGGGATCACCATGAAAGCCAGACCTCAGAAATAGTTATTAAAACAATTATCTCAAATGAGATAATAATTACTCTTTGGATAAAGGAAAAAATTTTAGGAGATTCTGTAATTTCCATTAAAATATAATGAAAAGAGAAATAACACACAGCATATCTTCATTTAGGCTCAAATTTACATAGCTGCTTTCTAGCCTAAGTAGATAATCAGACAGGCAGATCATAGGTGATGTTAAGATATAAAAGTAATGTTGATATGTTTGTTTTTTTAATGGCAATGCCAGTGAGCAAAAAGAAGTACAGACAGAAGATAGAATAAACAGAGGTAGATGGGGAAGTTTTTGTTGAGTAAGTCATTGCTATCATCTATCTATTATCTCCCTTCCTTCCTTGCTTCCTTCCTTCTTTCCTTCAGTCCCTCTTTCCTTCCATCTTTCCTTCCCTTAGTTCCTACTTCCTGCCTTCTTCCCCTTTCCTTCCTTCTTCAAGATGCAAACTTTATCCAATGCATGCCAGACTATTCTGATTTTTGTCCTGCCACTGGATTTCCATGTCTCTGGAATAGATAACTGATAAATTTCGGCAACTCAGTCTCACTTAAATCTAATTCATATGCAAATTAAGATGTCACCCAATGATGTCATTGGTCTTCTTTGAAAGAAGACAAACAATATCCCAAAATTCTTAGTGTAGTTTGAAGCTATGTGTATATGACTATATGTATGTATATATGTATATAAGTATCTTAATGTATATAAAATTATGTGTATTTCTGTATGTGTATATATTTGTATATATACACATACACATATAAATATATATGCACATATTTGGGAGGCATTGAGCAATAGATGCTTCTTTTCTAAATGATTTAGTCCTACTCTCCGGTCAGTAGAAGGACATCATCCTTATTCAGTAGCTTGTATATCATTATACATAATGGATTTTTAAAAGGTCTCTTTCTGTGGAAAGGAAATGGTCTGGCAGTGAATGTTCCATGACTACTAATGAGTCCCCTTTCTGCTTAGCCCTGAAAGAAAGTCATTTGGAAAAGGAAATGCAGTCAACCCAGGCAATTTTGTCATAAAGTGGTACCCCTGTGAGTTACTTACTCTCTTAAGATTTTGTATATCATTGAGGTGCATTAGGGCTAACGAGGTGTAAGTGCTAAGAAATGAGTCCAACCATTAGCACCATAGCCCAGGGCTTGTGATACAAATACCATAATTAGAGCTGATTCTGCACATTTTTTGGCTTAGAAATTTTTGGTCAAGACTTTTCATTCAAGTGTAAATAATAGGCATTTTATTCAAACAACAACTTGCATTGTTGAGCTGTTATTCTAATGGATATGCCACAGATTTTTGGCGACATAAGGTTTTAGTAAGCACTTGAAACTCAAGAGGTAACAGTGAAACATGTTCTTGATACTGCTGGTCAGAATGGATGAGTGGGCTCTGGAGAAAAGACTTGTTAAAATTAGAAAATCTGTTGTCATTGATAGTTGAAGCAAAGTATGTACTATATAAAGAGGTTAGAAGCATTTTAGGACTGGAAAGAACATTAGAGACAATTAGAGACAAAACCGAGATCCAAATAGGCTAAGTCATTAAATTCATTAACTAAACTCACTACTTTTTTCACTGAAACATTATATATATATATATTGTGCATGGAGATAGTTTTGTGTATAGCACCAGGAGAGAGAAAGGGCATTTTAGAAATTATTTTACAGATAGAAATCTGGAAGAAGTTGGTATTAACTCAATGAGAGAAAACTTGATAAACTCTTAGGAAAAATAGTACAATTACACCAAAAAAGTGAATTAGAGTAAGGCTGTAAATTTTATCTTATTCTTGAAATTGAAGCCAAGCTTTACTATGATTATGAGGATATTAGGGGAAAAATGGGTTAGAAACAAAGAAAAAGATGATCCAACTGAGAAATAGAGAATATTTAACCTAAGATAGAGGGGACTAATTCATGGCCTAAAAATGGGTAAAGAGATGTTATAAATTGACAAACTATCATAATCATGATTATCATTATAGCAAATTAGTCCTCACTGATGTCTTAAAAAGAACTAGAAGCTATGAGTTTTAGATGTTAACAAAAGGCATGAAGCAACCAAAAAGTTTTTGAGGATTGATCTCTACTTCTCAACTTTTTGTGGTTTTCAGATTAAAATCACTAAGGGTATACTGAAAAGAGAAAATAAATAAACTAAGGGCATCTTGATGATTGAATCTTGAAGGCAGGTCAATATAGTACCATCCTCTATCTTGGGTAATGCAATAGGGACAGTTGGGATTAATTGTTTTTGTAAAGGGCTTCAGTCACTTTTTAAAACTTTAACCTAGGTTTAGATATTTCTAAAGGAAATAGGAAGGCAAGTCTTTCCAAAACATAGTGAAGGGAGACTTCCAGGGACAGAGACAAGATGGTGGAATAATCCAGAGCAGTTCTATGCCATCATGAGAATCCTCTCTGACCAAGTTGAATACCACCTCTACAAAATGAATACAGGAGTGAAAGAACCAACAAGGAGACACAGTGAAACAAAAAGAAAAACCCAAAAAGTAGACAGAGAACATCTGGGGCACTGAGGTGAGAGGGGAGCACAGTCAGTAAGAGGCTGTAGCAAGAAGTGAAGAGCACCCTCATCCCACATGTGTAGTCCCAGGTTCACAACCTAACCCCAAGAAAACATCCAGATGCTGAGATATTGCCCAGGCAAATAATGGTACAAGCCACTCCATACCCCTTGAAATTTCAAATCCCTGGAGAAGTCTGGAGTCCCAGCCCAGAGCAGTCTGGGTTTAAGTATAAGGACATAGTATACAGTTTGGAGTGGCTAATAGTACTAAGTACTAAATACTCATCTTTTTGCCTAAAGCTCAGGGCAAAGCTCCAAGACAGAGCAATCAAGGGTGTGCCTGATTTGATCAAATACACAATGAGTCCAAAAACTTGAGCCTAAGCCTCTGGCTAGAATTTGATCAGCACCTGACCTGATCAAGTTCAGTGTGAGATCAAAAGCTTACCCCTAAGCCTGAAGCAAGTCTTTAAACTATCAGTATCTCAAGCATCAATTGAATCAGAATAGGGAGGGGGCTCTCAGACCTCAGCCCATAGACCAAAGTGGCAACTTTTTTGGCCCTGAGAGCCATAAACACCTGAGGAAGGAGGAAGATGGAGGCTGAAGGAGCTGGAAAATGAGGGGGGGGGATGATGCCGAAGGGCCCCTTGGGGCACATCCTGGGGCTCTTCCAGGACTAGCTGGTTGAGAGTTGGAGCCAGATATGGCTGGAGAGCCATACCTTGCCAACCCCTGCCATAGACCATCACATCATCCCCCAAACTTACCTATAATTAGATACGGAAAATAAGCAATCAATCAAAAAAGCACCTAACTCTAAAGAATTTTTATGGAGACAAAGAGCAAAGTACAGACATAGAAGGGGACAGTGAAAGCAAAGGAAACACATGCAAATTCCAAAATAAAAATATGGATTGGACACAGATTCTGAAAGAGGTTAAAAAAAGACTTCAAAAACCAATTAAGAGGCACAGAGGAAAAGTGGAAAAGAGAAATGAAAGTGATGCAAGAAGAAATAGGCCAATTGAAAAAGAAGAACCAAAAATTAACAGAGGAAAATCAGGTCTTAAAAATCAGGATTAAACACTAGAAACTAATGATTTTATGAGAAACCAAGAAACAATAAAGTAGAATCAAAGGAATCAAAACATAGTGAAGAAATGTCACTTTAAGGATAATGTTAAGTTCCCTATCACAGGATGTATTGAAAGTAGAGTATGATGATCAGTTGTCAGAGATTCATGCTTCATGAAAGGACTAGACTAAGCTTTTAGATCCCTCCTTTATAAGGATTCAGTTATTCTAATTTATTGAATGAAACAAAATATAGAAATGTGAAGCACTGACATGATTTTCTGAGTATGTCTCCTTATCTTAGCCTAGAAGAGCAGGGCCAACACATGGTTGTGATCCTATTGCTGGTCTGCTTGAAAGTTTTGGGGTGCTTTGCCTCTGTCAGTAATTGGGTTATTAAAAAGAGATTAGCACAAATCATGGGTCCATTAAGGTACTCAAATTTAATAATTAATGGTAATATATACATTTTTATTTAAAAAGTCAACCATAAATGAAATTAACTTTTAATTTCACTTGATCATAGTTAAGAGCTGGAGGGGATCTTAGAAGCTATTTAATCCAATCCTATCACTTCAGAGTAGAAAACTGAGGCACAGGGAAGTTAAATAACTTAAGTAGGGTCATGCAGGTAGTAATTGAATAAGGTAAGGTAGGATGTGAAATGAAATTTTCAAGATGCTATACTCAGTGCCCTATCTACTTAGGCAAGTTTTATTATTACAAATATATTTTTTCCATCAAGTTTTATTTGGATTTCTCATCTTAGCATTGAGCTAAGGTGTTTTGATGATTATTTCAAAAGAAGGAAATATTTGATAGATTATGACAAACTGGGAAGGTTTCAGAAATGTTCTCAGCTATTGACTGTTAGCTTTACAAGAATTAGTGATAAATAGTCATAAATAATAAATTAAAAATAAAGAGATGTTCTTCACCATCCTCCCTAAGGTTTTCTTAAATAATGAATGATTTGGGGGGCAGCTGGGTAGCTCAGTGGAGTGAGAGTCAGGCCTAGAGACAGGAGGTCCTAGGTTCAAAACAGGCCTCAGCCACTTCCCAGCTGTGTGACCCTGGGCAAGTCACTTGACCCCCATTGCCCACCCTTACCAATCTTCCACCTATGAGACAGTGCACCTAAGTACAAGGGATAAAAAAAAAAAAGAATTGAAAAAAAAATAATGAATGATTTGTTGAGTTCCTATTGTGTATGCAATGTGATAAGTTCTAGGGCTACAAATAGAAAAGTATGACAGTCCTGACTCTCAAGGAGCTTACATTATAGCGGGAGTGGTAACACATATAGCAGATTGGAGCAACAAGGCCATTCATACAGAAATGCCCCATAATTCTTATGCCATCAAAGCAGATGATAATGACATGTGCTCTTTAATGACATTTCCGTGGATAAAATAACATCAATTTCTGATGTTGAACTATGAAAAAGACCATATATTTTTGTGATAATTATCATTTCTAGTTCTTTAATAGATGTGGTTTTAGCACCAGAAGGAGTAGTTGTAAGACTTTAAAACCACAGGATTATTTTTTGTTGTTTCCCTTACACACACACACACACACACACACACACACACACACACACACACACACACACANTTTCCCTTACACACACACACACACACACACACACACACACACACACACACACACACAGATGATGACTATAGACACTGAGCTGGGGAAATTGCTATTCCAATGTATCTTACATTTCTTGTCCTGAGATGTCTCCACTAGGATCTGAGGGGAGATGGTGGTCAAGGTGGTGGGTATGACTTTACCTTACTTGCATATGATGCCTCCCATGTCTTACTGTAAGGATGAGATTTGTGCAAGGTGGATGGAACAAGGGGGAGCAAAAGAAGATGTGTTAATTATTACATTACTCATGGTACTTTATGTTGGTTAAGCTGATTTACCTACTTTGTGGGTGCCGGTTGGTTAGCAGTTGGTGGGCTGTTTCTCCCAGAAGTCACCTACCTGGAATTAGACTGCTCCGGCTAGCCTAGAAGCAGAATTGATGATTCAAGTCATGCTTTCCCTCTCAGGATTCTTATTTCTATTATCTTGTTAGTGACAGTTGGGTAGTGGTTGTTGCTGGTTGTGATGAAAAGGTGGGTTCCCTGAAACCACAAGGATTTCTTCCCTTAAAGATGGCTATATGTCCTGGCTGAGAAGCACCTCTGTTGGTTTGGAGGCAACTGCTTTTCTTAAGGTTCTTGATTTCGGGGTTCTTGGTTATCTCCAACAAGCTCCAAGAGAAAACGATGGTCAAGATCATGATGGTGATTTGATTTACCTAGCACATGCTATCTCCTGAATCTTTCTCAGGGTTCTCTGCTTCTTCAGCTAGACTCATTTCCCTATATGGTTACAAAGAATAAATATTCCATATTTAAGTTCTGTGTTCTGATTTCTATATGTTATCTGAAAGAAGGGAAGATTTCAAATTAATAGAAAAGTTATAAACATTATTAATGATAAGGAGATGAACAAAATATCATTCTCTAGTGACCCAAGTACCCCTTTGTTATCTTTAAAATATCCCTATAAGAATATTCTACATATATCCTGAAGGCATCTCATCAGTTGTAGTTGAGAGTCAGCATGGCATAGTGGAAAATTAACTAGATTTGTGGTCAGAGTACTTGGGTTCTGTCAGGGGTTCATTGAAAGGCAGAGTGAGCATGCTATAATAATTTTCTATAAAGAATTACACAGCTTTGATATCATCAGAGAGATGTAAGAACAGAAAAAGTCTAGTGGCCCCAGAAGTGAATATAAGTGATAGAACTGATGGAATTGATGGAAGCTGATGAGCTTCTTTTAGATCAACAAGATGGCAGAATATCTAGATGACCCCAATATCTTTCCAGGATTCCCAATACGTGATTTTGGGGGAAGCTTTGAACAAGAATTGTACTGTATATTAAGGAATGGATGAATTATAATCTAAACTATCAGAGGGCATATAAAGATCAGTTAGACTTTGGAGAATGAGATATTTTAATATTTAAGGATAATAAATTATTTATTAGAACATTTAAACATAAGATACAGCAAAAGATATGTAACAATTAAATTCTACCTATTTTTAAGATGACAATTGTCAGAACCAATATTTTGTTTTAAAAAAACAAGACTATATTTTGATGATGAAGAAACCTACATAAAGAAAAAAAATTATTCTCATTTTGGGGAGAAAGTTTTCCAAAGGTCATTAAGACACAACATTTTAGTTACAATGGAATATTTACATCTAAAGAATTTCAAAACCTTGTAAGTTGTTTCTATTCCATTAACCCAATGCTTTACCTTAATACTTGCATACATTTTTATTTCGATTTCTCTTTGTAAATTTTAGCTTTGAATTTATTTTTACTTGCTCATACTTTAATATCCTTATACAACTGTTCATGGGGCTTGGTTCTAGAGAAAGCTAAAATTAACAGGGATATTTTAAGTTCTGAAAAACTAAAACTCAATTTTACTTTGAAAGCAGTCGTTATGGGGAGTTAAAAAGTAATTGTTCCATAGAACCATAAACTATCAGTTATGCACAGGTCACTGGGTGGTTCAGGAGAGGCTATTGCTGTCACCATGATTGATCACTGTATTTCAATTTTTTTTAAATAGGTAAAAATGATATTAAATCTACTTTTAAAAATAGGCTACTTGATAGAGGTGCTGACATCTGAAATTGATAAGATCAACAAAAAGGCAAATGAGAACAGATCTCAGTGTTATTGTTGTTCATTGAGAACTTGTTTTGTTGAATTCCACATTTATTCGGCAAATTATATTAGCATTTGCTATGCACACAAATTACATTTCAAGGTAAGATTAAATCCATATGTACTTATGTCTACCACACAAGAAATGCACAAGGTTGCCAAAGCAAAGTACTGTTAAAAAATAATAGATTGCATTCTGGTTCCCTGTCCTATTCTTCAACGATTCTACCTTTGCAACATGAAAAACAATTATATCCTTGACTGGAAAGTTGCCTCCATTAGCTACACTTGATCCTTCAGGGAGATCTACCCAAGCCTTTTGTCTTTTTCTAGTGTTAGAGAGTGATCATAATTTGTTTTTCTTTAGCAGTCTTTATGCTAGTTTTACCCTTATATGCTATGCAAAGAATAAAAAGCTTAGGCTGTTTCATTTAATGGAGAACTGAGGAACTGAAGACACAGGCAGTAGTCATGAGAACAGAAAAGACAATTTAAGTTGAATTATCTAATGTTTATTAAATGAATTATCTAATGTGTATTAAATGCTTCCTATTTGCCAGGAAGCATTGTGCAAGGCACTAATGATGCAAAGAAAAAAAAGAAAAAAAATTACTACTCCCAGGGAGCAGTAATATACAGGTAGAGGTGTGGGTAGGTGGTGTTTGGGAAAGTACACAAGTAAATAAATATAAAATATAGAAAAAGTAAATACAAAGTAATTTCAGGGAATGGTACTAACAAGTGGATAAATCAAGAGACCTCATGTAGGAAGGCACTGAGCTTTGAATAGAATTAGGCATTTCTAGAAGCAGTGATAAGGAAGAAAAGCATTCCAAGCAGAAGGTTCAACCCATGCAAAGACAGAGAGGTGAGGAATGAAAATAGCATGTATGGACAGTAAATAAACCAGAATGGTTGAAAATTTGTAGTGTCTGGGAAATTGGTATGCCTCATAAAAACAACTTATCATTGTTGATGGGTCTGAATTTGTGAGAACATTACTTTATGGGCCTTTTATGTCATGAACTATTTTATCATGTTACTCTTTAAATCTATCAAACTGACTCTCTTTTTCTTTCCTGTGCTTAGTTAGCTACCAGTTTACTCACATGCTATTTGGTGTAGGGATAAAAAAAATTCTACTAAATGCAGGAATCTGATATGATTTAAAGAAAACTGAGGAAGAAGCTAAGTGGTTGTAGGCAAGTAACTCTAGGCAAGTCACTTAATCTCTATTGGCTTTAATCCACTGGAGAATGAAATGACAAACCACTCCACCTTTGCCAATAAAACCCCATGGACAGCATTGGAATGCTATAGTCCACCATGTCATGAACAGTTAGCACAATAAGTGAGCAGGAAAACTAATGGGGTGCAAGGATATTGTATTCAGTGGAATTCTGCTAAGGTGATAAGTTATCTAAATGTTCTGTGAGATTATAACATATTCTAAGTGTCTGTTTAAAATCACGAGATGTTAAAGCTATCGAGGTCTTTAAACAATTTTTTCCCAAACCCTCACTTTTATGATGAGGAAGTTAAAACCTCAGAGGTTATATGATTTGACTGAGGATCCTACAGCTATTAGATAAGCAGTAGGAGGGTTTTTTCCCCATTTAGCTTCCCATCTTAATAGTTAAGAGTCTTAGAAGGATTCCAACTTATTGACGAAAACAGCAGCATATTCTGTACCAAAATTGCTCCCTAATTGCTGGGTGTTCACTAATAGACCCACCATAGCTCAGAATTTTGCAATGCTCTAAACCAGGGATGGGCAAACTTTTTAAAGAGGTGGCCAAAGGAAAGGAAATGCTCATCTATCAGTCTGTTTCTAAGGCAACTCTTTCGAAGTTCCATCATATTGTATCCTACTCATTGTATTCGTCAGATTAGGAATAATGTCACATGGCCGGATAGAACATTTCAGGGGGCTGCATCTGGCCCCCGGGCTATAGTTTGCCCATCACTGCTCTAAACTGTTCACCTCTGCTTCCAGTCCTGAAGTTTCAACCTCATCCTTTGTGGTGGGAGCCTCTTTCAGGACATCTGGTCGAGTTGGCCTTTGGGCTTTCTGCCATCTGGTGGTGGAATACAATAGAAAGATCCGAGGATTTAGGAGACCCAGATTTTCCTTTTGTACTAGAAATTAACTTCTGGAAGTGATTTTAACTCTATAGATCTCTGTTTTACATACACATGCACAAGCACACACATATGTGTATGTAAAATGGTAGTTGTAAACTATCAATCACTCAATAAATAAACATTTATTTAGCACCTGTTATTTACCAGGCATTATACTAAGCATTGAATGGGATAATATCTGTTTCCTTAATATTAAATTAATAGTTTATGATTTCTAGCTCCCTACTGCATTTGCCTCAATATTGATCACAGATAGCTATACAATCTGCATTTTTGTTGAATGTTTTAGATGATACTGTATATATGCAATATAGTCAACTTATTTCTCATTAATTATTTTGAGCGGAAATTTCTTTGTTTCATTTTTTTTTAAAAATAATCAGATAATAACATTTTTGAACAGCTGACAACTCAATTCAAAGTCTGATGAAACCCTCAATGTGTTTTCCTTGAGTATTTCCCCCTAATTTGAAGATAATTTAGAGAAAATTTAATCCACATGCTTTCTCGTCATTTGAATTTAAATTGTGAGCACTTTGAAGTTCAAAGAACCTTTTAATAACCCTTTTAAAGCCTTTTATCTTTAAACCAGAATTACATTCGGCCAAGAATAAACAAAATCAAACACCCACCGAAGGTTAGGATTTGGTTGAAATTCCAAACCCAAATATTTTATTCCATGTGTTCTAAACTCACAAAATGCAAAACAAGGCATCATCTACTACAAATTTCCAAAAGGAATTCCAATTGTCACTATGCAATGACTCCCATCAGCATTCTAGAGGTAGCCCTGAAATGTAAGGGAGTTGTTTTCTTTTCTTTCTTTTACATAAAATTTAAGTTTTATGTTTATATGTTTTGTTTTTCACACTATCTGAATCACAACCCTTTGCTGTCCCTTTTAACAAAAAATTTTTTTTGAAAGAGAAAAGAGAAAAAATTCATCAAAAGAGATTTATTTTTTAATGGACATTTTGTTCCATGTTCCAAACTCATGCTTTCTCGTCCCACCTCTGCAAAAGAGTAGGAAGAAACATAACTCATAAAACTCATTCTCATAACTCTTCTTCATAGTCAAGATTCTTTGCAATTTTGAAGTATTATTTTAATAATTATTGGTTGTTCTTTCTATTTACATTGTTATGATAATTGTGTATACAGTATGGAGATGGTCTATCCAACCCTAACCTGTATTGTAATCTCCAGTCTTACATCACCTATGCTTATCGCATACTTATTAAATATCTCAAACTGAATGTCTTATAGATAACTCAAAGTATTATATATATGACTAAAACTTCACAGATCAAAAACTGAATTCATTTCTTTCCCCCTAAGGCTCCCCCTTTCCACTTCTTTATTATTATCCAGGGCAATTTCAACCTCCAAGTCATCCTGACTCACAACCTTGGCATCATCTTCTTTTCCTCACTTTTACTCACTCCATATATCAAGTCTGTTGCCAAGTTTTGTCATTACTACCTTTACAACATCTTTCCTAATCATCCCCTTCTCTCCATTTATATTAATACCACCCAGTTGCAGCTTTTTCTCACTTCAGAATTGGACTGGCCCCTTCTGGTTAGTCTCTTTGCCTTAAATTTCTCCCTACTCCAATCTATCCTCCACTCATCTTCCAAAGTGATTTCCCCAGAAAGGAGGTCAGACATTGTCATTCCCTACTCAATAAATTTCAATGATTTCCTATTATCTCCAGGATCAAATCATGTAT
Source organism: Gracilinanus agilis (assembly GCF_016433145.1). NCBI lineage: Eukaryota > Metazoa > Chordata > Mammalia > Didelphimorphia > Didelphidae > Gracilinanus > Gracilinanus agilis. Next base: position 164,285,219 of record NC_058134.1, read on the forward strand.
TTTGTTTTTAATGTCCTTTATAATCTGACCCATTCCTACCTTTTCAACGCAACATCAATGGCCTCTTTTCTGTTTCTCATCTAAGACACTTCATCTGACCATGCATTTTAAAGGTTGTTCTCTATGCCTGCAAACTCAAGAGCCTCTAACCTTACTTTTCCTCATTCCATCAATTGATATAAATTATTCTGCCATTAAATGGCTTTTAGAAATGGATGTTTGATGAAATGTAACTCTAGTCCAACTATCAATAATATGGAATTAGGTCTTGATCAATGATACATGTAAAACCCAGTGGAATTGTGCATCTGCTAAGGGGGGTTAGGGAGGTTTGGGGGAGAGGGAAAGAACATGAAATATGTAACTATGGGAAAATATTCAAAATAAAAAAAAAAGAAATGGATGTTTGTTGCAGTATGATGAGTCAAGAGATCCCCTCCCCATAAAAACAAACAAACAAAAATAACCTATGGCCATAAGTATATACAGAGTCTAAGGGAAAGAGAACTCAGGTTTAGAGAACTAAAGATGGACAAAAAGCCTGTAGTGGTTTGATAGAGTGAGCTTAAACTGGAAAAATGTCTGTTAAATTTTTAGTGTGAATGAATGTATATAGGAAACTGGCAAATGCTGCAAATTAGGACCTGACTTTTGTTGACTATATAGATTTTTTAAAAATGATGAAGAAAGTGTTAATGCAAGATTAAATCTAAAAGTGTCATATTCTCCCACTCCCTTTAGAGAACCAATGGTTAACTATTTATTTATAAATATTTATATTTATATTATATATTATATATATATTTTTATTATATATTATAAGGATAATATAAATATTTATAAATAAAATAAATCCCTGAAAGTGGTTAACATAACTCTTGGAAGTCCTTTTGCTGGATTTCTAAAGATATTCACCTTAGGGGTGGTATAGCTGTTGTACTAGGTTCCTAGAATATATCTTTTTTCTTTAATTCTAGTACACTCTTGGCTCTACATGTTTTAATGGTCAGGTCTAGGGTTGCTTATTTAAACTTAAGTTGTTTGTACTTATTTTTAACTTATAGCATCTTTACTGATTGCTCTTAAAGATTTAAGAGTAATGACCCTTTTTTTTTCATTAAAGCAGCTTATGGAAAACAGTTGACATTTGATGACTTATTTTAAGACACACAGGTTGTCATTCATCATACATAAGTCTGTTAAAATGAAAAACTAAAGTTTATATAATTAGTCCTATAAGTAGTTTAAACATTTAAAAGGGATAGATTCTTAGTTAAAGTAAGAAATACAAATAAATATGTGTATTAATAAGAAGCCAAAATAGAGGAGATCATTACAATTTATTGGACCTATTGAAAATTTTCTATGCTATTGACACCAAATAATCATTGATCTATTGAAATTAACTGATACTTACCTTGACTTAAAGCTAATTTGAACTTGAATTCGAGGAATTAAAAAAATTCTATCAAGTTCCTAAAATATGTCATTTTATGGGCAGTAGGCCAAGAAGAGAAAAGAATTATCTAGGTGCTTAGTAATTTTATATTCATTTATCAGTCGCCCAATTACTTGTTTTTGAATTCTCAGAATCAGAAATGTTACTAAAAATGACGAAATGGAAGACCACCAGTTTAATATAATTCAAGGATGTTACAAATTTTAGAAGGGATATTGTTTGCCCCTGAATATTTCCTAATGTTCTGCCATGCTATTTGCAACTTCTACATGAGTGATTTATCAGGTTAAGGCTCCAATAATTCATATATCCCTTCCTTTTTAACAAGTATTTGTTCCAGGTGAAGGCCTGACTCAGGACAGTCAGTCCCTGGTAGCTTAGGATCACTACTGGAACAAAATGAGGCACTTGTAGGTCATTCCACAGTTAAGAAAAGGAGATTTATTTAACTATAGCAGGAGAAAGATCCTCAACAAGGAAAGGATTTGGGGATACCTCAAGTTGATTCAGCTGAATGAAATTTCCTTGCCTTAGGTGCCTGTTATTTTCCACCAGCTTGGCATCACAGGGTTTAAAGCTCCCTGTGGCTGTTTTATTCTCAGGCAATGAGAAAGTGATGTTAACAGTCTGAACCTTTGGTGCCCTTAGCCAACCAAATCTTGAGGAATGTCTCAATATCTTCTAAATAAAAACTGGCCTATCTTTCAGGGAAGTGAAGGGAGAGGGAAGGGAAGGAAAGATAAGTATATTGCTCCTACCACAAGAGTAACATCAGCAATTAACACATATTTGTTTATCAGATTATTTAATTATCACCTAAAAGAGGAAAAGGCCTCAAAGGAATGAAACACAGAATAGATGCATTTGTTGTCAAGGAGGGAAGACTGGAAAGATTCTAGAGTATGCCAGTGATATTCAGCAAAGGGAGGTCCAGATGTGATATCAAAAGGTGAAAGGGTGGAACCAATGTAAGGAGATTGAGGTGACATATATCAGACTTCACTTATTTTACAATTTTTCCTCAGTAAAGAAATAGTGAGAAAACCTTTACTTTTTTTATTTCTGCAATGTACAAAAAACATACCCTCCCACTCTCTGTTTTGAATTCAGTCTGGGTAGCACTGGTCTGTCTCTCTGGCACCCCTGCTCCCTAAGCCCCCAGCATAAAGCCACAAACTTGTGTTCAATTTTTAAGACCTGATTGCTCCTAAATATGCCTTGGCAATAGTACTTTTCCCCATTCACCAAGTATCTGTTTCATATTATTTCCTAAACATTTGTTTTTAGAAGTTGAATAACAAATGGTTTAAAATATAAACATTAATTTTAAAAATATACTTCTGTGACATCTTTGCTTTATCTCAAGTTATTCTGAAAAAGTATACTTTAGGAATTCACTCTAAATTTTTTTCTTTTGTTTTGTAATATCAATTTCAAACTTAGTTAAAAGGGAAGTTATTTCCCAGTTTTAAACGTTTTTGGAATGATTGTAATCATCTAGTTAATTTTTTTCAGTAACATGTAAAAATAGAAATAGAGAAAACAATTTTAACTAATTGGGAAGCAAAACTAGTGATAATTAGTTAAATACAATCTCAATTTTAAAGCATGTTTATTCACTACTGTGATTAAATTCTGAAGACTTCTATTAAATGCAGAACTCAATTCAAGAAACATCATTAGTTAAAAAGTAGTATACGAAGGAACTGCAAGGAGGAACCTTAAGAAAGTGTTATAAGAAATATAATAATAATAATATTAATAAATAATAATATTATCTGAGGAGCAAAATAATACATTGGTCAAAGAACAAGATTTGGATAAAAAAAAACCCAACAGAATAGAATGTAATATAATCAGACCATCCCTAACTATATTCCTACAAGAAATCTCAGCTCTGCTACTATGCATGACTAAAGGCATAGAGCTTAAAACGTTGGGCTTTAGATTTCTTATCTGTAAAAAAAATGTGTTAACCTTGAAAGTACCTTCCAGCTCTACAATTGTAGGCTCATTGATTTTAGCTGAGCATTGAACATTAGCTGAAGATTATTTCCATCTGTTTTTATATAAGAATCATACTTGAATTCACATAAGATTGTTTTATGACTATTATTTAGAAATCATGCTGCATATTTCTAAATGAGCACATATATCCACACACATATATGCATAAACATACATATATCATATATGTGCATATATAGTTGTGAGATATTTGTGGTTTTTCATGTAGAGCAGCACCTCCTAAGCTAACTTGGCAAAAGAAGTTTTTTGGACTTGAAAGATAAAGACATAGGCTGTAAATTCTGGTTTGGAAGAAGTGGAGAATAAAAAGCTCCTAGGATACAGATGGGGTAAGAATATTTTGGTGCAAAATAGAGGAAATTATTTTCATACCAAAAAGCCCCATATAAGTATTTTTTAAAAATTATTTTATTTAATAATTTAGAGGGGAAATATCTCTAACACCAAAGCTTTCTCATGAAACCCTATTCATGCCAAGTGAAACTTACAAAATGGAATTTCAGAGGTCTACAAGAAATGATATGAGAAATGTGATCATTGAAACATTGGATCATGAATTAACAGCTGGACAGAACTTAGTGGTCATTTAGATTAACCCTTTCATATTAAAATGACAAAACGGAGTATTACCCAAGTTTAGAGACACTGCTAACATCTAGTTTTTCTGATTCCAAATCAGAATTTTCTCCATTGTCTTCCAAGTAAAAATAAAGTGGTTTAAAGTAGATAATGGGGCAGGGGGGGAGAATATTTTAGAGATAAACATGTGGTCTATACCGAAATTAGGCTTCAAATCATTAATAAATTGAGAGGGCAATGAAAATAATAACAGAAGAATATGGGAGAGATTTTAAAGAACAAAATTTGTCAGTTATCAAGAAGCCTACCTTACCAAAATATATAGAAATTGTTATATTAAAACCAGTGGAATAGCCACTGAACACACAATGACAAATGACCATAATAGCTTAGTGTTTGACAAAAAGCCAAATATCCAAGCTTCTGGAAGAACTCACTATTTGACAAAAACTGTTGGGATAAATAGAAAACAGTATGGCAGAAATTAGTCATAGACCAATATTTCATGTCATACCAAAGTAGTCAAAATGGATTCGTGATTTTGAAATAAGGGAGGATATTATAAACAAATTAGGGAAGCACAAACTAGTTTACCTACCAGACGAACAGATAAGGGGAAAATTTAGGTAAAAAGAAATCAAGAACATTATGAGATATAAAGTAAATTATTTTGACTACATTAAAAGATTTATGCATAAACAAAAGCAATGAGAGTAAGATTAAAAGGTAATTAATCACGTGGGAAGGGGAAACTTTATATAAAATCTTTCTGGCAAAGACTAATGGATAATCGAGTCTAATCTAGTGTTTCTCAATTGAATAATAGTCATAGGATATGAACATGCTCTCAAAAGAAGATATTAAAACTATCTTTAGTCAGGTGAAAAATTCTCCAAATCAGTATTAATTAGAGAAGAACAAATTAAAACAACTCTGAGGTACCAAGGAAAATGATTAATGCTGGAGGGGATATGGGGGGAAATGTGACATTAATACACTGCTGATAGAACTTGGAACTGATGTAACCATTCTGGAAAGAATCTGGACCCATGCCAAAAGGACCATAAAACTATGCATACCCTTTGATCCAACAATATCATTATTTGGTCTGTATCCTGAAGACATAAAGATAGAGGAAAACAACATACTTGTATAAAAATATTTATATGAGCTCTTTGTGTGGTAGCAAAGAATTTGAATTTAAAGGAATGTTCATCAACTGGAGAATGTGCCAAGTTGTGGCACATTATTGTGAAGGGACACTATTGTGCCATAAGAAATGATGAATAGGCCAACAATGAAAAAGCAAAACAAACAAAACCTCATGAAGTCATATGAAATAATGACAAGTGAAGTGAAAAAAACCAGGAGAAGTTGTACACAGTAGCAGAATTAATGGATATTGTGATGAGCAATATTAGGATCCAGGACAACTCTAAGGAACTCAAGGCAGACATGACCATTGTTATAATTATTGGGAGTCTCTTGATATGTTTGAGATTGTAAATTGATGTATAGAGAGAATAAGATTACCCTTCTCCCTTATAACAGTTGCCAAGGCAGGATCCTTTCAGGTCTAAGATCCCTTCAGGACCACCTGGGGTTAATTGATATATTGATTTGAGCTCTTTAGCTAGGATAACACTTTGTATTCTGACTGCGATTTCTCCCTTCCCAAAACAAGTTTGACACTGCTTTAGGAAAGTACTTTAAACTTTATATTAACAAGAAGGATAGGGGTAAAGGACTGTGGTATAGGAGACCCTACTCTACTGGTTGCTAATGAAATTTCAACTGCTGGCAGAAGAAGAATCAATGTAGCTTCCCTCTGGTTCAGCCTGGCCAGGACTAAACCAGAGTAGGTAAACTCTTGGGATATTTTGACTTCTTCTTCACTAGATCTTCAGCCTTACAGTTGAGTTATTTCCACCCTTTTTCCACCCTCTTCTTCGTCTCCTGCCCACTTCCCGGATCCCTCCCGGGCCCTGGGAAACCTAGATATCTAGATGATGTAATTCCTAATATCTAGGGGCAGTAGACACCAAGGTGGTGGTCAGGTATAGGTTGGCACGGTATCTCAAGTACAGGAAAAGATTTACAGAGAGAGATGTTTGCACCTCTCACTCCAAGACCAGGATCCACCGATCTCCAGCCTCAGCACAGGTCAAAGACCCAGAATCCTTTTAGGATTCTTAACTTCCCCTCCTCCTGCCTCTCGCATGACTCCCTGGGAACATTCCATCCAACTGACTTATTTGTCAATCAAAAGTGATCTTCAAGCTCCCAGAGGTTCAATATAACACTATCCACTGCTACAGAAGGAACTGACTGGTATCTGAATGCAGAATAAAGCAGAACATTCTTTTTATTTCCTTCATGGTTATTTTTTTCTTGTATAAGCAATCTGTACCTTCTTTCATATCATGAATATGGAAATGTATATTGCATGATAGCACATGTATAACCTATATCAGATTACCTGACATCTCAGGGANATGTAGCTTCCCTCTGGTTCAGCCTGGCCAGGACTAAACCAGAGTAGGTAAACTCTTGGGATATTTTGACTTCTTCTTCACTAGATCTTCAGCCTTACAGTTGAGTTATTTCCACCCTTTTTCCACCCTCTTCTTCGTCTCCTGCCCACTTCCCGGATCCCTCCCGGGCCCTGGGAAACCTAGATATCTAGATGATGTAATTCCTAATATCTAGGGGCAGTAGACACCAAGGTGGTGGTCAGGTACAGGTTGGCACGGTATCTCAAGTACAGGAAAAGATTTACAGAGAGAGATGTTTGCACCTCTCACTCCAAGACCAGGATCCACCGATCTCCAGCCTCAGCACAGGTCAAAGACCCAGAATCCTTTTAGGATTCTTAACTTCCCCTCCTCCTGCCTCTCGCATGACTCCCTGGGAACATTCCATCCAACTGACTTATTTGTCAATCAAAAGTGATCTTCAAGCTCCCAGAGGTTCAATATAACACTATCCACTGCTACAGAAGGAACTGACTGGTATCTGAATGCAGAATAAAGCAGAACATTCTTTTTATTTCCTTCATGGTTATTTTTTTCTTGTATAAGCAATCTGTACCTTCTTTCATATCATGAATATGGAAATGTATATTGCATGATAGCACATGTATAACCTATATCAGATTACCTGACATCTCAGGGAAGGTGGAGAGGTAGGAGGAGGGGAAAGTACATAGACAGAAAAATGTTAGAAAATTTAAAGCCATGTTTACATGTAATTAGGAATAATATAATAACATGTGATATACATACATATGCCTATATGTATATATAGTTCTATTCTGAACAATAGGCATTTCTTAAGCATCTATACTGAGCTGGACACTTTCTTAGATTTCAGGGACATAAAGGGGGTGAAAAAAGGAAACATTCCCTGCCTTCAAGGAGATTACAATGTATTTACATAGATTACTTCTGATTGGAGAGCAAAAAAAAGGTTCTTATTTTTCTTTTAATTTAATTTTAAATTATTTTAATTTAATTTAATTTTAATTTAATTAATTTATTTTAATTTAATTTTCTTTTAATTAAAGAATGGTTTGGAATTGCACTGAGGGAGGCAGGAAAAGGGATAACCCAAATAGAATGGCTAGTATCAATAGACAGGGACAGAAAGTGCCAGCTATATCCAAGCAAGGATGAGTAATTCCTTTTATCTATACTGCTAAGTCATTGAAGAGAAATATGAGGGGGGAACACTGGAAAGCTAGATTGGAACTTTCATGGAGGACCTTAAATGTTATTTTAATAATAATAGCTCATATTTACGTGATGCTATTTATAATAGAGCCCTTTGTTCACACTCATGTAAGGATTCTGATAAATAATTTTAAAGTCCTAAAATGTCAATAAAGTATTCTAATATTCAGATTAGGAATATGAGACTCAAATAAATGGACTTGTGCCTTATTTCATGGAGAGTTAATGTTTAAAAAAAAGGGAGCTGAATCTTAGAATCTTTTCATTCCAAGTTCAGCATTTGCTTCTGCTATGAGAAGAGCCTTTGTCCAGGGATTATTTATTTATTTTATATACAGTGTTTAGAAAACTTGGCTATATGGCCCTGAAATTCATAATATTTTAGGAACAATACAATATAAATTGGGAGAAGGCATACTTCAGGCAGATATGTTGACATTAGTGGGAAGTAGCCGCTATTGACAAGAGAAGAAGAAATTGCAAAGGACAGACACAAACTGTTTCCTCATCTGAGAAATGGAGAAAATTGGACAAGAGTTCTTAACTGTTTAGTGTATTATATACACCTTTAGTATTGTACTCCTTCTTAGAATGAGGTTTTTGAATAACTGAAGTATATGCTATATTTGAATTAGAAATTAGTATAAATTAAGATGGATTTTTCCCCTCCACACAAATTCATGGATCTCCTGACATCTATCCATTGGTTCCAGGTTACGATATCTGTAACATTCTATAAAAAAATCACACTGAGTGTATGGTATGGGCAAAAGAGACCATATATTTTACTGCATTAAAATAAGAAATAACATTTATATTATGCTTTAATGTTTACAAAACACTTTACACACAGTATTTCATGAACCCATGAAAGCCACATGTTGTAAATACTGAAGGTATCATAATATCCATTTTGAATATGATAAAAATTAGGCAAAGGGAACTTAAAAGACTTGCCCACAATCACAGAGATAGATATGTACCAGAAGCAGGGATCATATACAGTTCAAATACAGTAGATACTCTACCACATTGCTTTCCTCATAAACAAAACAGTTAGTGTTCATAAAGGATGACCCTGAACCCATCCATAATAGAGATTGTGAGTTCCATCAGCAAAGGGGCCATAATATCTTTGTAGTTTACCATAAACTGCGGTCTGCCCCACCTAATGTTCACTGCCTTGATTTTTCAGCAAGAAATAGTTAAAACCTGTTCAATATATTCTATTACTAACAGTCTTCAAACCGTGTGAGCTAGAGGGGTTGTATACTCTGTAAGTATGTAGGATGGGACAAAAAGAGCCAGAAGAAGGCTCTTCTATCATAACATCGTTTGGTGGCTGGGTCTCATTATTCTTATAACTCCAAGCATGTGAAGACTTCTCCTGTTGGAATGGGTAGAGGATAACAATTTGTTCCAATAGTCATGAAAGTGGCATAAACAGGTGCTGTGGAGCACTTAGAACTTGGACAGACATCAAAGATGCCAAGGTCATTCACTGCATCCTGGTCATTTTGGTCATTATCCATTGGTTGTCCCAACTTTTTTCTTGCAACTGGACTTCAATGACTGGAAGAGAGAGTGACATTGACAACCTTGTCCAATTCTGCCTCATGTAAATCTAATTTACATGCAAGTAAAGACATCACTACATGATGTCATTGGCCGCCTTTGGAATCAGTTATGAACAAACAACAACTACCTCGCCAAAAACCCAACCCCAAACTCTTCTAGTACTCTGGGAAAACTGAATTCTATAAAAAGGAAATGCAAGCCCTGATGTGTCTTTACTATGTTCAAAAGGCTGGTACTGCTAAATAATGAATATAGCTTTTTTGAAAGTCCTACTTTCATCATTTTTAACAGAAAAAGGTAGCAAATCACTTCAGTATCTGTAGCATCAGTAGCTTAAGGCTCCCTCCTAGGATTGGTGTTCACTTGGTTAAACATAAACAATGAAAACTCTTATTTAATAAAAGGGAATGCACTTGAGTGTAGTGACAATCTTTTTTTAAATCTTGATACCCCCAGACACTAGCACAGTGCCGTGAATTGTTGACTTGGTTAAAGTGCTATTATAATTGTGAACTGATGTTTTTGAAGTCTGGAATTTACAAAAAAATGTCCTACCACCACCTGGTGGCAGTGTACTATAACTGAAGATAAAGTCCTTATTAGGAATGAAGAAAAACTCTGGAAGACTGAATCTACATAATTTAAAATCATAAATATCATATTTTTGCCAGCTCCTAAAGATCACTTAATTTGTGACTCTCTAAAGCACTGATACTGGTCTCCTCATAAAGTTTTAAACTATATTATATGTTAAAATAATATCTTTGCTGGATAGAGTTGCAGAAGTTTAATGATTAGTGAACTATTATTGTCCTTGTTTTTGTGATTCTAGATATCTTCAGGTCTAGACAAGAGAACAAGGGCATCAACCCCACAACCCAGCATGATTCCTTAGACTTGCTATTAGGACCAAACTTTCTACCAATTTTAGTCTAGTCTCCCAAAGTGGAAAGAACTACCTTGGGAGGTGATAGATTCCCTTTCTCAGGAGGTCCTCAAGGAAAAGCTGGATGACCACCTGTCACAGAAGATAGAAATCCATGTTCAATTGTCGTTTGCACTGGATGGCCACAGAGGTCCCTTCCAACTCTTGAAATTCTATTTTCCTTTCCTTTGATTAGTGTTCCTCTGCTTCACTCTAACAGCTGAAGCTTGAAATCACAAATATCTTTATTGTGAGATACCAAGCACTCAAAGGCAATGTGCAATTGAATTAATAAAACCTCTGATATAGACTTAGAAGCAATGATAGAGGCCATCCAGGCTATTAGCTGGGAGAAAAGTTTTAAGGAATTCTTTTCTTTTCTTCTCTAATTTGAAAAATAATAACCAGTAATGCAACCTACTGCTGGGACAGCTAGGTGGTCAAGTAGATAGAGGAGCTGGGACTGAAGTCAGGAAGACACATCTACCTGAGTTCAAATATGGCCTCAGAAACTTCCTAGCAATGTGATTCTTGGAAAAGTCACTAAACCCTGTCTGCCTCAGTTTCATAATCTGTAAAATGAACTTGAGAAAGAAATGGCAAACCCCTCCAGTATCTTTGCCAGGAAAACTCCAAATGGGGTCACAAAGAGTTGGACACTACTGAAATGACTGAACAAGTAATACCTTATATTTAATATCTCTTTCAGTCAATTGTGTGATAGTAAGGACATGGTCTACAGTAGAATATCACTCATGAAAGCCTAAATATTCCCTACTGATACCCACAGATTATTTTGATGTCAATTTTATATAGTTGGGAAAATAGGCATAGGTTAGAAGCTGATGTTTGTTCAGTTTAAAAAGGTAGGTCTGATGAAAGTTTTATTACAAAGATCTTTGCAGATCCCTTTATTGTTCTCCTTAAATTTCATCCTTACATGCTCTTAGATAACTTTGCACAATTGGGTTCAAATTTTCCATGGCACTTGGAAGTCTATGGGACTCTGACCAGGAGGGCAATGATTAGGGCATTACCTTCCTCTTTTCTTTTTCCTCCCCTCACCCCAGTTTGGGTAGTTGTTTTTGTACATCAATCTCCCTTGGAGGTTGCCCCAGCAAAAGTCAGCAGCTTCCAAGGTCCTTGAAGGATACTCAGACCCCAGGAAATAGAGATCAGTAACAAAAGCAGGGTTGGCATTTCTACCAGAACCTGGCCTCAACCCAAAGCCCCAGTTTGGGAAGTAAGGCTGGAAAAGGAATAAATACAAGAAAACAAGCACAATAATGATGCTTTATGGATCCAGGGATGCTCAAGACAAATCTGGAAGAAAATAATAATTCCATATTATTTAAAAGCAAGTCCCCAAAGAAAGTTCACACCTATCCAAGTTCATCAGTTTAACTCAAGAGGAAACATGGTACAGTTGCAAAAAATAATCCCTTTATTTAGAAATAAGGGACCTGGATTCAGATATTAATTCTGATGTTTAACTACCTGTGAGTCATGGGACAAACCAATTAACCTCTTGGGCCTTCAGTTTCTTCATCCTTAAAATGAGGGGATTGAGAGTAGCACAATAGAAAGAACACTGGATATGGAGTTGGGAGAACCTGGCTTCAAATCTGGCCTCAGACACTTCCTAGCTGTGTCACCTTGGGTAAGCCCCCATTGCCTATCCCTTGCTGCTTTTCTGTCTTGGAATTGATACTAGGACAGAAAGTTAGGGTTCCAAAAAATGAAAGAGTTAGTCTATGGTTTTTAAGGCCCATTCCAGCTCTAAATTGGTGATTCTAGGATGTTATATATCATAATATGCTATCATGCATTATCATAGCTGATATATCTTGAAAGAGAAAACATTTCTGCTCTTGATAATGGGCTGTCTGTCTCCCTTGAAATCAGCAGAATTGAGCTGGGCCTTCGTTTTACAACCAACGTTAATACAGTAATCTTGCAACTTTCTCTAGGATGCCCAGAACCAGGGAATACAGCAGAACCATCATTTATTATTCAGATAGGGAATGGACCTACAATTGCTTCAATATAGGGAAATACTGGATGAGGGAACATCCTCAACCTATTGGGGTTGGCAGCTTGTCTATAACTTATCAACTTGGTGCCCTTAATGGACAATACTCTTAGAAGGGGAACTGGAACAAAAATCTGCCTGATTTCAAAGCCAGCCCTCATCCTCTCTCCCTGTCACCCCATTTCCCCATCGTCTCCCTGTAGTCTCCCCTTCATCTCCTTGTCATCTAGACATCATCTCCATTGGCTAGACAATGTCTAAACTTAGGCTAGATGATGTCTAGACTCTTGACTAGATGCCTTCTAGACTCCGGCTAGACACTATCTAGACTCTGGCTAGATGTCTAAGATGACAACTAGACAACATCTAGACTCAGGCTAGACGCCGGCTAGACAACGCCTAGACTCTGGCTAGATACCAGCTAGATGCACGCTAGACACCAACTAGACATTTAGACACTGGCTAGATGCCAGCAATCGTCTAGATACTGTCTAGACTCTAGCAAAACATCACCTAGTTGAAGTCTAGGTGCCAGCTAGACACCAGATAGACTCCAGCAAGATGCCTGCTAGACACCAGCAAGATGCCAGCTAGAAGCAGGCTAGATGCCAGTTAGATAATGTCTAGACCCCAGTTAGAAGCTGTCTAGACCATGGCTAGACTCCAGCTATATGTTGCCTAGGTGAAGTCTAGATGCTGGCTAGACGCCAGCTAGACCCCAGCAAGACACTCTCTAGACGCCAGCTAGACACAGGCTAGATGCTGGCTAGACAATGTCTAGACTCCAGCTTGAAGCCATCTAGACCCCGGCTAGGCTCCAGCTAGACGCCGTCTAGATGATGTCTAGACTCTGGCTAGATGCCATCTAGACAATGTCTACACTTTGGCTAGACTGCGCCTAGACAACATCTAGACTCTGGCTAGAAGCCGGCTAGAGAAGATATAAACTCCGCCTAGATGCTAGCTAAGCTCCAGATCAAGACACTGGCTAGACGCTGGCTAGACAACGTCTAGACTCTGGCTAGAAGCTGGCTAGACTCTAACTAGACTCCAGCTAGACTCAGGCTAGATGCTGCTGTCTAGATGCCGGCTAGACGCCACTGGCTAGACATCTAGACTCTGGCTAGACACTGGCTAGACTCTGGCTAGATGCTGTCTAGACACCTTCTAGATGCCTGCTAGATGGCGGCTAGATGATGTATAGAGGCCAGCTAGATGACATCTAGAAGCCTGCAAGATGCCATCTAGATGCCGGCTAGGCAACATCTAAACATAAGCTAGTCTCTGGCTAGATGCTGTCTAGACACCACCAGCTAGACACCACCGACTAGCCATCTAGAGTCCGGCTTTCTTATTTTTTTCTTGTCCTTAGGAATTTATTTTTTATTTGTAATTTAATAAATACCAAGTAAAATGAGAATTTCCATATTCATAGTAGAGCAGAAAAAGAAGATTGTTATAAACTGTGATCTCTAATTACATACAACTTGCTTTTCTTTTCAAGAATATAATATCTCTAAGCCCTTTCTTTTTCCTCCTTCCTTCCCACTCGGGAAAAAAAAAAAAGAAAAACCAAACCTTGTTATAAATATGCATAACTAAGCAAAAACAATTTCCCACATTGTCCAGAAATGAATGTTGAATCCATCACCTTTCTGGTACAAGGTTGGTAGCATTATGGTCTTCTAGCATCATGAACACTGCTTTGACTCGGAGTTCTTAAGTTTTTCAAATTAGGTAAAATGTGGTTATTAAATAAAGATCTCTTCCTGATAGTGGGGATACTCTGGCTAGGGGTGAGCCAGGGTTAGTTCCCTTTCTTAGTGGAAGAGATGGCTTCCATATTTGGAAGCTTACATCTAAAACACCTTAATTAATTTCCCTCCAATCTTCCTATGAATGAAAAATGAAAGGATCCAAATCTTTCAGCAAATGACTATTTAATATATAGATGAATTTAAACAAGTCCATATTACAAAAACCCTTTTGTGAAGTTGCAGCCAGGTTAATGAGTGGAGGGAGTCTCTAACAACAATATCACAGGTCCTTGAGATTTTGCTTCCAATGATTAATTCCTCAGGATTTTTTAGTTAATTAGAAATTAAAAAATAAGTCATTTAAGGTGTTGATGATCACATTAATTATATTTAGAAGGAATACTTTAAAGATTTTCTAATCTAACATACTCATTTTACAAATGAGGGGAATGAGACCCAAGGATATGAAATAGTTTTCCCTGTGTCAATAAACCAAATATTAAATAAGTAATAGAGCTATAATTCAAGTCTAGCTAATCTGTCTAAAAATTCAGGGTCCTTTCAATCACAGTATGGTAGATTTTACAGGGCTAATGCTAATACTACTACTAATAATAATAGGTAACATTTTCATAGTGCATTAAGATTTGCAAAGCAATTTACAAATATCTCATTTTATCCTCAGAACAATCTAGAAGACAGGTGCTATTATCATCTTCGCTTCACAAATAAGGAAACTGAGGTTGCGCAAAATTAAATGGAAGAATATAACTTAAATACTAACTCTATCACGTTTGGCAAGATGCTTAAACTTTCTGGACCTCAGTTTTCTCATCTCGAAAATAAGGGCTTTGGACTGTTTGACTTATAGGGTCAATAGATCTATAATCTCTGGGATGAAGTTTGGGGGTGGAAGAGCACAGTGAAATGGAAGCTATCATTCATACATTTGAACTCATAATTTTTTTGTTGCTTGCTAAGTTTGTTTTATTTTGATGCCTCCTTTGTTTTGGCATTTCATTTGGACTTTTAGTTTTATTGGACAAACATCTTTACATGAAAAACTTACATGAAAGGGGCACATCCCTCATAAGGCTGTTGTAGGAATTAAATGAGATAAAAAACATTCTTCAAATCATAAAGCATTACATAAATGTCCATTACTAGTTACATTATTATTTTTCAATTATTGTTTAATAATTATGATTAATTTTTTATTATTACAAGGAATATCAATTTAAGTGGTCAATAGTAGAATTGGAAGTGATAAATAAATTTAGTGGTGGAAGGCAAGATAACTTAAGCCTAAATCAAGTCAGAAAGGAGGACCCCTGGCAATAGAGATAGTTCTGAGTCGGCTACAAGATAGGAGAGAGTATTTGGTTGTAAACATCCTGTATTTAAACAGAAGGCAGGGGAAATCAGTCATTTCTATACATTCCCAGATAGAAGTTGAGGCACATAGGTGGTATAGTCAGATTTTGAGCCAAAAGACTTGAGCATGGCCAAACATGAGACACTTATTAGCTTTGTGACTCTGGGCAAGTTGCCTAAACACTAAGTCTAAGTTTCTTACCATGTAAGAAAGGGATAATAGTAACAACTACTTCACAAAATTATTTTGAAGTTTAAATGAAAAAGCATATGTTTCCAAGATTTTAAAAGTACTACACAAATGCTAGTTATTTTTAGAAGCTGTTGTCCTTTCATTTTACTATGGGCAACAAAAACTAGCATATAGCCTTTTCTGTCACCTTCCAGTGATGGGCAAACTTTTTAAAGAGGGGGCCAAAGGAAAGGAAATGCTCATCTTTCAGTCTGTTTCTAAGACAACTCTTTCAAAGTTTCATTGTATTGTATCCTACTCATTGTATTCATCAGATTAGGAATACTGTCAACCAGCTAAATAGAATATTTCAGGGTCCCCCTTTCCCCCTCCCCCCTGCATCTGGCCCGCAGTCTGTAGTTTGCCCATTACTGTGCTTACACCATTATAATAAATGAGAAGAACCAAGAAAAAAGGAATCCATACATCAACCACATCAGTAAATGTAAGTCTCTGCGCCTTACGTTCATCACTTCTCTATCAGAATAATGCTGGTCCTCTGGAGAAATGTTGGTCTTTTGCTTTAATCAGAGTTGTAAAGCCTTCAAAGTTGTGGTTTTTTGTTTGTTTGTTTTGTTTTTATGCTATTGTCTTAGTATTAGTCTTCCTTTAGCTTCTGAAGGCTGAAGGTGGCACAATATTTAGACCACTAAACCTGGATCAAGAGTTCAAATTCAAACTCATAAACTTACTAACACTATGCAAGTCCTTCAGCCATTGTTTGCCCCATTTTCATATGTAAAATATAGCTATTTAGTAGCACCCTATCTGCCAGGGTGATTTTCAAGATAAAATAAGATAATAATCCAAAAGCATAAAGGCACATAGTAAAGCCTATAGACATGATTAGCTATTATTGTTGGTATTCATTGAAGCTAAACTGGCCTTTGCCACTCACTTTTTCCTGGCTTTTCTGCTAGTGCAAATGGCCAAGGTCAAAAACAGGGAATGCTGGGTCTCATGTCCCTATCCTCTAATCTAAGTCAATGAATTCAATTTCCTTCTCACATCTGCCATCTACATCCTAGTTACTGTGCTAGACAAATCCAGAATAAGGTAATTTATACCGGACACAAGTATCAAAAAATAATCTCTGGGTAAGGTGAAGAGCAGGGAGCCTAGAACACCAACATCAGTTACTTGGGTAGGGAAAGAGCCCTGAAGGTGGGGGAAAGGGAAGCAGGAAACCTAGTGAGACGTAGGAAAAACTAATGCAATGGATTATTTGCTATTTGGCAGCCTCTTACTTTAATGGGCTGTTCAAGGAGGACTAGGACCTCTGGTGTGAGAGGCTACTGAGCCCTTTCCAGGGCTACTCATCCACCTTTGATGTACATTAGAAATCCTCTCTTACCTGTGGCTCCAAGAAGCAAACTGCAGTGTGTTTAGCAGACGCACCCCAATAAAACCATCTTGGCAGATGGATAAACCAGAATGAGGGTAACTGACAGGCTTCAAAACCTTATATGAGTTAGGAAGAAGTCTACCCAAAACATGTGAAGAATTCTCCCAGTAGAATTGACAGATGAAAGCATTTTGTTCCAACAACAACCATGAAAACAGGCAAAGTAGGCACTGTGGAGTGCTTAGAGCTTGGTCAGATGTAGAAGACACCAAGGTCAAACAACACATTCTAGGTTGTCGCCCTTATTCATACTTTTTTTTCTTGTCCATATATTGATGACTGAAAGAGCGAGGCTAACATCTTTGTGCACTATTTCCTGACACTTATATCCAATTCCAGAGCAAGTCAAGACATCACTCTTTGATGCCATTTGTCTGCTTTGAAAAAAAAAAGGGAACGATTTTAATTAATTAATTTGCTAAAGATATATGAAGCTCTATTACTTCTATCTGCTGAAAGACTGAAAGCCCTGACATGGCCCTTTAAATTCAGTGCCTAATTCATAAGATTTAGAAATGGAGTCAAAGTTCAAGCTTGTCTTTTACAGGTGAGAAAACTGAAGCCCAGGGGAAATTAGGTAATTTGCCCAGGTTTGTATATTTAATTAGTGTTAGGAGCTGTAAGTAGAACCAGGGTCTCCTGACTACTTACCCAGGGCTCTATCCACTATACTAGGAGTTCCTAGCCTTAGGTACCTGAACTTAAAAAATAAATAACTGCTTTTCAAGAGAATTGATTTCTTTTGAAATTTTATGTGTTTTATTTGAAGAATTTTAAAACATTACCCTGAGAACAGGTTTCTAGGTTTCAACAGACTGACAAGGAGGGCCATGACTCAAAGGTAAAGTCCCTACACTCTACTCTACTGCCCTATCAGTCAGTAAATCAAGATCTAGTACTGGTGCCCCTTGGCAGGTAGTTGCACTACACCATATTTTCAGTTGTACTACTTATATAAACATTATATTTTATGTTTTGAGATTTTCAAAGGATAGGAAACATTTTCCCTGCCCTTTAAAATCTTGAAATATTTTATGTGGAAACAAAAACAAAATGAAGGCAGTTATTACTGAGAGGAGTACCAAACCTAGCTATACAAATTTATATATATGCATGTATCATATCCAAATTATCCTGGCCAATGGAGGGACATGCATATATAATTATTTAACTTATAAGAAAGTTCATCTGGAAGGCAATTTGGAATCATGCCCAAAGGACTTTAAAAGAATGCATGCCCTTTGATGCAATAATACCACTACTAAGTTTGCACCCCAAAGAGATAATAAAAAATGGTTGTACAAAAATATTAATAGCCACACACTTTAAGGTGGCAAAATTTGGAAAATAAAGGCCAGTCCATTGACTGAGGAATGGCTGAACAAATTGCAGTATATGATGGTGACGGAATACTATTGTGCTGTAAGGAATGATGAACTACTTGATTTCTATATGAACTGGAAGAACCTCTATGAACTGATCCAAAGTGAAATGAGCAGAACCAAGAGAACATTGTACACAGAAAGTAAAACATTGTGGAATGAGTGCTTAGTAGAAAGCCTGGCACTTAGTGCTTAATAAATGTGTGCTGCTTGCCTGCCTGTCTCTCACCAATGATATGAGCAAAACGTCTACAATTTAGAATATTAGAGAATTGTCTCATATCCATGTCAAAGGCAGGATTAGAGTACAAAAAATTACTACATTATTCTTTTTGTTTGTAATAGGTACTTATTAAATGTTCATAACATCATAGAATTATAGGTATAGACCTGGAGGGGACCTTAAAGGTCATCTTTTCCATTCCCTTTATTTGAAACTGAGACCCAGAGTATTAGTTGATATACCTGAGAATTTAGATACTAAATGGCAAAGCTGGGATTTAAATGCAGCCCTCAGGACTCCAAATCTAGTATTGTTTCCAATACACCATACATAACTCTCCATCTTTCTCTCTGTTTCTACCTATCTTTCTCTGTCTCCCCCTCCTTTCTCTCTTTCCTCCCTTCTGTCTCTAGCTGTCTCTTCCCCTTTTTTCTCTCTTCCCTCCTCTCTTTATTTATCTCTCCCCCCTCTTCTCTCTGTGTCTGTCTCTCCCCTTTTTCCATCTTCTTTCTTTCTGTTTCTCCCTCCCCTTTTCTCTTTTGCCTTCTCTCTGTCTTTCTGTCTCTGTGTTTCTGAGCCTGTGTCTATTTCCCTCTTCCTTCTAATCTCACTCAATTACTACTCTTAGGATAGGTAAGATAGTAAGGATAGGTAGGATGATGAGTTATTTCTTATGTTCTATGGCATTCCAGGGACAAGAAACAAAGTCAAAATAATTTCACTAGTGGAGATGCCAAATGGCAGCTAGTTGGCAAAGTGGATAGTGTGCCAGGCCTAGAGACAGAAAATCTCATTTTCCTGAGTTCAAATCCAGCATCAGACATTTACTAGCTGTGTAACCCTAAGCAAGTCTATTCACTAGGTTTTCCTCAGTTTCCTTATGTAAAATGATCTGGAAGAGGAAAGAGAAAACCACTTCAGTATTGGTGCCAAGAGAACCAACCAAAATAGAGTCAGGAAGAGAAACAACTCAATAACAAAAAGACATACAAGACATCAATAGACCTAAGAGGGAACCTTCCAACACTCCTATATGAAAACAACTAAGGGGTAAATTGCAACAGAAATATTTTAAGTGAATTTTTAAATGTTTTCTTAATTATATTTAATAATTTTTACCATTTATTTACAATTTTTTGAATTCCAAATTTTCTCCCTCCCTCCTTCTTTGAGACAGTAAGCAATTTGACATGAATTGTACATGTATGGTCCTGCAAAATATATTTCCATATTATCCATATTGAGAAAGAAAATACAGACCATATGACAACAAAAGAGACTCTATCACTTCTTTCTCTGGAGACAAATAGCATATTTCATCTTAAGTCCTTGGGATATGAGAAAGAATGATCACCACATCCAGGGAAAGAACTGTGGGAGTAGAAACACAGAAGAAAAACATATGATTAATCACATTCTTTGATGGGTATATGATTGGAGATTTTGACTTTAATGATCTTTCTATTGCAAATATTAATAATATGGAAATGGGTTTTGAATAGTGATACATGTTTAATCCAGTGGAACTGCTCATCAGCTAAGCAAAGAGGGGAGGGAAAGAGCATGAATCATGTAACCATGGAAAAATATTCTTAATTAATTAATTATTTTTTAAAAATTAAGTACTTGGACATTGTTTTGCTAATAGTTTAGTCATTCATAGTTGATCATTTTATAATATAGCTGTCACTGTGTCCAATAATCAGCTGGTTCTGATTACTATACTTTATATCACTTTATATGTCTTCCCAGTTTTCTCTGAAACTAACCTGCTGGTCATTTTTTTATAGCATAACAGTGTTTCATCACAATTATATGCCATAATTTCATAAATTACATTCATAAATTCCTAAAATGATGGACACTCCTTCAATTCCAATTCCTTGCCACCACAGAAAGAATTGATATAAATATTTTTGTACATATAGGCCCTTTTCTTTTTTTATTTCTTCTGGATATAAATATAGTAGTGGTATTGCTGCATCGAAGGTTATATACAGTTTTATAGCCCTTTGACTATAGGTCAAAATTGATTTCCAGAATGATTGGCTCAGTTTATAACTCCATCAGCAGCACATGAGTGTCCTCATTTTTCTACATCTTAAATATCAATTATTCATGGTTAGGTCAAACCAATACAATAAAAATGGCGATTCTACCTAAATTAATTTACCTATCCAGTGTCATACCAACCAAATTACCCCAAAGTTTTTTGCTCAAAGAGAAAGGGAGAGGAAAAGAAAATTTGGAATTCAGAATTTTTAAAATGATGTTAAAATATAACATGTATTTGGGAAAATATATAATTTTTTCAATTATAAAAATATATATATACATACTCTATTGAACAACAAAGAGCACTGGGTACATCAGTCAGAATCCTTGTTCTCAGAGCAGATTTTCTGCTGCAACTAACCCCTCATCTGTTTCCATATAGGGAGGGGTGCTACAATTCATCTGGGAGAATAAGGAAATTAATGAAAAGAATGAGGGGCAAATAGGCAGCTCAGTGTATAGAAAGCCTGGTCTAGAGATGGTAGTTCCTAGGTTCAAATCTGGTCTCAGGCACTTCCTAGTTGTGTGACCCTGGTCAAATCACTTGATACCAGTTACCTAGTCACTGTCTTGCCTTGGAATGGATATTAGGTATCTATTCTAAAAGAGAAAGTAAGGATTTAAACAAATTATGAAGGAAAGTGGTCTAACTGTACCAGAATCTCAAACTGTATTATAAAGTGGCAATCTTGGAAAAAAAATCTGGTACTGGTTGAGAAATAGTGGATCAGTGGAATAAATTAGTCACTCAACACATAGTGGTAAATGAGCATAGTAAACTAATGTCTCACAAACCCAGAGATCCAAACTTTTGGAAGAAGAACTCACTATTAAATAAAACTACTGGAAAAACTAGAAGACAATGTGGCAGAAACCAGGCATAGACAACATCTCACGCCATATACCAATGTAGAGTCAAACTTGATGCATGATTTGGAAATAAAGGGCGTTACCACAAATAAATTAAGGGAGTACAAAAGAGTTTACCTGTCAGATCTATAGATCAGGAAAGAATTTATGACCAAACAAGTCATAGAGAACATTACAAGAAGTAAAATAGTAACTTTGACTACACTAAATTAAAAAGTTTTGTACAAACAAAACCAGTATAACTATGATTAGAAGGGAAACAATAAACTGGGAGAAAAATTATAGCAAATGTCTCTGATAGGCACATCATTTTTCAAATATGTAAACAACTGAGTCAAATTTATAATATTACAAGTCATTTCTCAATTGATAAATGGTCAAAGATAGGGACAGTCAGTTCTCAGATAAAAAAATAAAAAAAATCTATAGTAATAATATGAAAAAATGTTCCAAATCACTATTAATTAAAGAAATGCAAATTAAAAAACTCTGAGATACCATCTCATACCTATTAGATTGACTAATATGACAAAAAAGGTTAATGATAAATATTGGAAGGTATGTGGAAAATTTTAGACTCTGATACATCGTTGTTGGAACTGTGAACTGATACAACCATTGCAGAAAGTCATTTGGAACCATGTCAAGAGAGCCATCAAATTGTGTATACCTTTTGACCCAGAAATACTACTACGAGGTTTATATCCCATAGAGATAAAAGAAATGGGAAAAGAACCTACTTGGCCCAAAATATTTAGAGTAGCTTTCTTGTGATGGCAAAGAATTGGAAACTGAAGGAATGTCCAGCAACAAAATTGTGGTATATGCTTGGAATGCAATACTATTGTGTTATAAGAAATGACAAAACAATCACAGAGAAATATGGAAAGGCTTATATGAAGTGGTGCAAAGTAAAGTGAGCAGAACTAGGAGAATGTTATACACAATAATAGCAATAATGTATGATGACGAACTGTGAAGGACAAGTATCATCAGCAATTCAAGGATTCAGGACAACTCCTAGGGCCTCAAGATGAAAATAGCTATCCACTGCCATGCAAGGAACTGAAGGATATGAAAGCATATTGAAGCACATCGTCTTTCACTTCTTTTGAATGAATTTTTTTTCTTATATGAGCAATATGTCTTCTTTCACAACATGAAGAACATAGAAATAGGTATTCTATGATCAAATTGTATCAAATTATCTGCCTTCTCAGGGAGAGAGGGGAGAGAATATGGATCGCAAAATGTCAGAAAATGATATGAAAATGCATCTATGTGTAAAATTATTTTTTCTACATACCATCCAACGTTTGTCATTTTATTTTTCTATAAAATTATCCAGTCTGATACGTGCAAGGTTGTATCTCATAATTTTTTTTTAAAATCTGTATTTCTCTAATCAATAGTAATTTAGAGAAAGGCTGCTGATGGATGGACTCCTCCCTGTGTTCTCCACTGCTTTGAAAGCTTCCTAGGACTTTGCAGAGGGATCTTAACCTTCTGAACTCTAGCCAAAGATCACTTCCAGGGTGAGACTAGGGAAGGCAGCTAAAAATCAAGGTAAGTCAAAGAAAATGACCCCTCCCCTAAAGGAGATAGGAGACAGTAAGGATGACATGACAGGAAATGAAGAGGAAAGCAGTGGAGAAAGTTGTTGTCCTTCAAAAAAGGGAAAGAAGGTTATGGGTACACCAGCAAAGAAGGCTGTGACTACACTAGCCAAAAAGAAAAAAGAAAAAAAGCCAGTAAACCCAGTCCTAAGGAACCAGTCCTACAAAAGCATGTTTATAAAAAATTTCTCTGAAAACATGATGCAAGAAACATTATAAGATTATTTTCATGGCTCAATGGGGGCCAGAATAGTTACAAGCAGGGAGCCAGGGTAATGGAGAGGGTTCCATTTTGTGGACTTCTTATCAGAAAAAGATGCTAAAAGCTACCAAAGAGACCATGGAGGAAAAGGAGACTGATGGAACAGAAAAAACTTTGGACTGGGCCAAGGTCAATGGCTTTGGAGGCTTAGGATTGGCAGAGATGGACAAGGGGGCATTGGTGTCAGAGGCCTAGGGAGAAAACTTTGGAGGTAGGAGTGGTTTCTGAGGAGGGCGGAGACAAACTGCAAGGGAAGAAGGCAAAGTTTGAATAGCTTAATCCCATTTTTTCCCTTGTCCTTTGAATGGACAGTGGGGGTTTCATACTGTCATCTAATCATTGATAGAGCCTTCAGAGGACATTCCAAGACAAACATACAGTCTGGAGGAGGAGGTCCTCTTGGAAAAACCTAGATGTTATTTCAAGGGAAACAGCATGTTGTTTTTCACTTGATGGAAATTACATATAAACTTTTTGCATGGATGGGTAATAGATGTGGGAGTTAACCTTTTTGTTTATGAATTGTCGTGAGTTTATGATTTTATACCCTGTATAAAAACCATATTTATAGTGTTTTTTCGTTTCATTTTTAATCCTTTTTTGGCTGTAAAGAAAAAATGGTAGATCTTTTCTCACGATTCCTGCTTCAGCAGCCTGTTTTAATACACATTAAAGTGGCCTAATCTGGAAAAAAATAGTGATTTACAACATTTTTTTCTTTATATGAGTTTAGATAGCTTTGATTTCTTCTGAAAACTGCCTGTTCATATCCTTTTACTATGTATCAATTGAGAAACGGCTCATATTTAAATTTTGCAAAATGTTTTGCATGTATCATTTCATTTTCACTTCAAAATGAAGTAGCCATTTCAAGTATTATAATCCCCATTTTGTGGACAATATGAGGCAATTGAGGGTCGTGGTAGCTTAGTGATTTTCCCCAAGTGTCAGAAGATATCATTGGAGCCAGATCCTTGTGACTGCATGTCCAGTCACCATCCCATCCTGCTTTAAAAAGGATGTAGGTGGCACAGTAGATGACATATTGGACTTGAGAAGTGAGTTCACATCCTGTTTCCAACATTTTCTAACTATATAATCCTCAGCAAATTTTAAGCCTCAGTTCTTTCATCTGTAAAATGGGAATAATAAAAGTACCTTCCTCACTGGATTATGGTGAGGTGCAAATGAGTTATTATATGTAAAATGTTTTATAAATTTTAAAACTCTATATAAACGCTACCTATTATTGTTATTATTATTATTTAAATTTCACAAAAGCCCTGCAACAAAATATCTCTTTCTCTCTTTTACAGATAAAAAAATGGATACTCTGAGGGTTTATACACTTTTCCAAGTTAAAAAAGTAGGAAATGACAAATATTTAAGCTTCAAATCTCACAAACCCAATGTTTCCACATCCTTAACTATCTTAAGACTAACTAATATCAAGGATGACAATAGAGAAGGAAAAAAATGGCTTAATGAAACTAGTCCAAATTGGTCCCTTCACCCAAAAGCAGAAAGTAGTTGAGGACATCTTGTCCACATTTACTTTTTCTTATCTTTCTCCTTGTCTTCTTTTACCTCACAAAATAACCTTGGGTCTTGAAGTCAATGTGCCAAAATTTTGTAAGGACAGAAGGCCCACAGATATTTGGAGAAATTCATGGTATGACTATATTAGAAGAAAAGGTAGTAGGTTCCTGTGCTTTTAGGGGTGCTTCATGACAATCTCCTCCTGGTCACTAATCCTCTTGACATCTCTGGGCCCTATAAACTGAGATCTCTCTGGATACATACTTATGTTGACCATATGTCTAATCTGGATCAAACCTGATTTTTAAAAAACGTACTTTTCATAAAACTTTGCAAAAGGAATTTTTTTTGCCAGATCACGTGTCCTGATTTTTGGTTTAATAAATATAGTCATCATAAATATACTCCAAGCAACAATTACTATCCACTTAATTTCTGGGAACTGTTGAGTTCCTCCTTGATCGTTTGTGTCTGTCTATTTTCTCTGTGATTGGATGATTAGGATTCTGTTAAAATCCATTTCACCATCCACACAAGTTATCTGGTAGACTGACATATTTGTGTTTCATCTAAAACTTCCCCCACAGTAATCAATGTATATTTTAGTTCTCTAACTTCAATAAACATACATTATGTTTCAAGGGGAGAAGAGAACTCTGTGTGTTTGTGTGATTTGTTGGTAGTGATCTACCAAAATAAGGAAGGATCAGGTCAAGAGTTTGCCAGAACAATACTCTAATTCTGCTGGGGGAATATATATATATATATATGTATATATATAT
>NC_058134.1:164313699-164323657 GCF_016433145.1 Gracilinanus agilis
CCTTCAATTGGGGAATGGCTGAACAAATTGTGGTATATGCTGGTGATGGAATACTATTGTGCTCAAAGGAATAATAAACTGGAGGAATTCCATGTGAACTGGAAAGACCTCCAGGAATTGATGCAGAGTGAAAGGAGCAGAGGCAGAAGAACATTGTACACAGAGACCAATGCACTGTACTAAAATAGAATGTAATGGACTTCTGTACTAGCAGCAATGCAATGACCCAGGACAATTCTGAGGGATTTATGGAAAAGAATGCTACCCACATTCAGAGGAAGAAATACAGGAGTGGAAACAGAAGAAAAACAACTGCTTGAACACATGGGTTGAGGCGGACATGATTGGGGATGTAGACTCGAAACTACCACACCAATGCAACTATCAACAATTTGGAAATAAGTCTTAATCAATGACACATCTTAAAACCAGTGGAAATACACATCAGCCATGGGTGGGGAGGGGGAAGTCGGGGGCGGGGATGAAGGGGAAAGTAAGAGCATGAATTATGTAACCTTGTTAACTTTTCAAAAAATAAATATTAATAAATGTTTAAAAAAAATAAGAAGCCAGCTAGTCCTCCCATTAGAAGTACATACTGAGAAATCCAAAGATAGCCAGACCTGCCCCAAGTACCAAAGAAGGCTATACTGAAAGCTGGGAATAGCACTCTCTCTACCCCAGGAGCAGAGTAAAACCTCAATAGATAACAAGCTAACAAAAAAGAAGAAAAATAATAACCAGGAAAATGAGTAAAAGACAAGAAAAATATAACTTTAGAATGATACTTTAGTGATAAGGAAGATCAAAAAAATAAACTCAGAAGAAAATGATAATGACAAAAAAAGGAAACATGAAATCTCAAAAGAAAGTGAGAACGGAATTCAGACTCCAAAAGATCTTTTGGAAGAAACTTGAAACCAACTTAAGAAATCAAATAATAAAAGCAATGATAAAAAGATTCAACATCTTGAATGGGCCAAATGGAAATGGAGAAAAAAAATTGGAGAAAACAACTTCCTAAATTCTACAATGAGTCAAATGGACCAGGAGATGAAAAAATAAAACTGCCAGATACACCACTGAGGAGTATGTACCCCAAAGAAATAATAAGGAAAAATATCTGTACAAATATATTTTTAGCTGTGCTCTTTGTGGTGAAAAAAATTAGAAAATGACAGGGTGTCCATAAATTGGGGAATGACTGAACAAATTGTGGCATCTGATGGTGATGGAATACTATTATTCTGAAAGGAATGATAATCTGGAGGAATTCCATGTGAACTGGAAAGACATCCAGGAATTGCTGTAGAGTGAAATGAGCAGAAACAGGAGAACATTGTACACAGAAACTGAAACATTGTGGCACCATCAAATGTAACAGACGTTTTTACTAGTAGCAATGCAATGATTCAGGTCAATACTGAAGAACTTAGGAGAAAGACCACTATTCCCATCCAAAGAAAGAACTGTGGGAATAGAAACACAGAAGAAAAACATATCATCGATCACATGGTTTGATGGGGATATGATTGGGGTTTAGGCTTTAAAAGATATCTTTTGTTGCAATTATGAATAATATAGAAATAGGTTTTGAACAATGATACATGTATAACCCAGTGGAATTGCTTGTCAGCTCAGAGAGAGGGAAGGGAAGAGGGGTGGAAAAAAATCATGAATCATGGAACCATGGAAAAAATATCCTAAATAAATAAATAAAACATTGAAGGAAACTCCCTAAATATTAGAATGAGCCACATACAAAAGGAAACACAAAAAGAAGGAAGAAAGGTATAAAATAAGAATCAAGCTAATGGAAGATAAGGATTCCATATGGCATCAAGAAACAATAAGACAAAATAAAAAGAATGAAAAAAAAGAAGAAAATCTGAAATTTCTCAATAGAAAAACAACTGAACTAGAAAAACAGATTCAGGAGAGACAATTGTTATGATGATAATAACAGATATTTTGGAGAAGCAGATAAATGTTTCAGGGCCAAATAGGGCTTTAAGTCAAGAGCCAGAGATTGACAGACTACAGTGAGGAAAGGAGGGGGTAAAACACTTCTGATTCTCAAAGCCCTCCCCCTCTAACTGCTTCTGCTTCAGTTGGTAATGAAGACAGGAATAAGATTCTTCTGGTAAGTTTCTCTTATGGCCGAAACCCCAATAATGTTCCTTTTCATTAATTTATATTCCTCTCAGGTCAGTTAGAGGAGATATAACAGCTAGCTATCTAACTGTTGAGGACATTAAATTAACTAATTAATTTAATGATTAATTAATTAAATTAATTAAATTAAACTGGCAGCCAACAGGATTCAAACTAAATATACAGACTGAATTGTAAGTATCTTCCCAAATAATTATCAGGTACAGATTTGAAGGTGAAAAGTTATATTAGGAATTAACAAGGAAAATTAGAGAAGTCAATGAAGGTTTTAGGATAAAGGAAAGGTGACCCTGAACTGTTAAATTGATGCCCCCTTCCCCCTCCTCACTGGAGGGATGAAGCACTTAACTAAAACTGGCTCTCTTGCTATAGATCAAAATCTTACTCTCTAATTACTAAGTAATTATATAATTATATTAATGAAGAATAGTAATAACAAATAGGCTAACCCTATGAGTAGAAATCACTAGCTTATGCTACAATGGCCACCTCAGGAGAAACCCCAAGTCAGGAGAATCAAGCAGAGTGTCTGCTCACATCCAATCCCACAAATTAACTGTCTTCAACCCTTCTCAACTGCCCCTCACCCAAAGTTCTCCAGGGGGGTCCCCTGGAATTCTGGGTGAGGCTCTCCCTGTACCTTTGCAGGGATTCCATGCTTTGCATCTGCACACAACACAATCTAAGAAAAATCAGAATTATCAGAACCTAAAAGTTATGATTTTTAAAAAGAGCCTAGATAATATATTACAAGAAGTCATCAGGGAAAACTGCCTTGATATCCTTGAATAAGATGATAAAATAGAAATTGAAAGAATTTACTGATCACTTCCTAGTAGAAATTCTAGTATAAAGAATTCCAGGACTATTATAGACAAATTCAAAACTTCTCAGATGAAGGAAAAAGTACTTCCAGTAGCCAGAAGGAAACAATTCAAATCATGGGACCATAGTCAAGATTACACAAGAATAGGTAGCCTCTACAATAAAGGACTGAAGGCACAGAATATTATATCCAAATGACAAGAGAAGAACAAAAACACCTCAAAATGAATACTCAAATAGCAGAACCAAATGGAGAAGGGATAGAGCAGTGTTCCAGCCCAGAACAACACTGAGAGAAAGCAAGAAGGAGTCATCTCACTGAGGTATGAAGAAAAAGCACTGAACAAGGCTTTGAAGAACTGGGACACAATATAGTGCAAGAAACTTGAGAAAGAGTCCAGTCAGCCTCAGTAGAGTTAAGAGTATAAACCAATATAATATAGAACAAGTAGCAGTGGGAGGAAAGCGGCTCTATATAGTTCAGCCAAATCAGAGGCAGAAGTGGGAAGAACTCAGCTCCACAAAGTTCAGCCCCAACTATAACACTAGCACAAAACAGTACTCCCTCAACCACAGGAACAGAGCTTAGCTTCAGCATAAAGACAAAATAAGAGAAAAAAAACTCCTAAATGAGCAAAAGGCATAGAAAAAAACCTGATGCTCAAAAAATATCTCAAAAAGAGATGACCAAAATACAATTTCAGAAGAGGACAGCAATAAAAAAGATAAAAACATCTGAAGCCTCAAAGGTAAATGTGAAAGGATTACATTACTAACAAGAAGGTTATAATTGAGAAGTTTAAAATATGTATGAAACTTAAAGTACCTAAGATACTTAAAATACTTTGGATACTGAAGGTAATGAAGATAGCAAGAAACACAATAATCATAATTCTGAATGTGAATGGGATAAACTTACCCATAAAAAGGAAGAGGATAACAGAGTGGATTAAAAGCCAAAATCAAAGAGCAATTAAATCTAATACTTCAGAAACTATTTGGAAAAATAGAAGAAGGAATTCTTTCAAATTCCTTTTATTACATACATATGGTACTGATACCTAAACAAGTAGGAACTAGAATAAAGAAAACTATTGAAATCTCCCTAATGAATATTGGTGCAAACATTTTAAATAAAATACTACCCACAAAACCAAAGAATTATATCACAAGGCTCATTTTCCATGTCTAGGTGGGTTTCATACCAGGAATGCAGGAATGGTTTAATATTAGAAAAACAATCAATGTAGTTAACCATATAAAAAATAAAAGCAAAAGAAACCATGTGATTACCTTAATAAATGTAGAAAAAGCATTTGACAAAATATAAAACCTATTGCTTATAAAAATATTAGAAAGCAGTATAATAAAAAGAGATTCTCTTAAAGTAATAAAGGGCATCAGTTTAAAACCAGCCACAAGCATTATCTAAAATATTATTAACTAGAATTAACTAGAATCTTTCCCAAACAAATCAGGGATGAAGTAAGGGCGCCCATTATCACCACTACTATTTAATATTATACTAGAAACATTAGCTGTATCAATAAATGCAGAAAATATTAAAGGAATTCAAATAGGCATTAAAGAAACAAAACTATCACTCTTTGCAGATGATACAATGGTATATATAGAGAATCCCAAACAACCCCCCAAAAATTTAGCAGAAAAAATTAACAGCTTTAGGAAAGTTGCAGTATACAAAATAAGCTTATAAAAATCATTAACACTTGTATTTAGCACCAATAAGGATCAACAGCAAGAGATAAAAAAGAAATTCCATTTAAATAATTGTAAACAATATAAAATACCTAGTAGTATACTTAACAAAACAAACATAGCATCTATATGAACACAACTATAAAACACTTTTCACACAAATAGAGTCAGACCTAAACAATTAGGAAAAAACATTAATTACTCATGGATAGGATGAGCCAATTTTTTTTTAAATCCTTACCTTCCATCTTGGAGTCAATACTGCATATTGGCTCCTAGCTGGAAGAGAGGTAAGGGTGGGCAATGGGGGTCAAGTGACTTGCCCAGGGTCACACAGCTGGGAAGTGTCTGAAGCCAGATTTGAACCTAGGACCTCCTGTCTCTAGGCCTGACTCTCAATCCACTGAGCTACCCAGATGCCCCCTTAGCCAATATTTTAAAAATGATTGTTCTATGTAAATTAATCTAACCCAGTCAGTGTCATGCCAATCAAACTGCCCAAAAATTATTTCCTAGAATTAGAAAAAAATGAAGCAAAATTCACCTAGAAAAAGAAAAGATCAAAAATATCTCAGCAATTAAAGGAAAAAAATATGAAAGAATTAGGCTTAACCATAACAGATCTAAAACTATATTATAAAGTAAAAATTATCAAAACAATCTGGGGGCAGCTGGGTAGCTCAGTGGATTTAGAGCCAGGCCTAGAGACAGGAGGTCCTAGGTTCAAATCTGGCCTCAGACATTTCCCAGCTGTGTGACCCTGGGCAAGTCACTTGACCCCCATTGCCCACCCTTACCACTCTTCCACTTAGGAGCCAATACACAGAAGTTATGGGTAAAAAAAAAACAATCTGCTACTGTCTTAGAAGTAGATCAATGGAATGTTAAGAAATCAACCTATAATACAATAGTGGCAAACCTTTCAGAGACCAAGTGTGACAAAAATTTAATATCTGCGATACCAAAAAAAAATAAAACAAAATCTCTAAACCCAAAAGAAATAGGTTTATTGAGAGGGTGCCAGTCTCACAATAAAGCCTGGCTCTGGTTGGCAATTGAAGACCTCGAGCTTTGAGAGAGGACCCCTTATGTAGCCTGTCATACAGAGCTGATATCAGTAATAGAATACTATCCAACTCAAGTAAATTGTCCAGTGTGTCTGGGTCCTGTGTCTTGGTCTCTGAATCTTAGTCCCTACAATGACCAATTATGTCATTGACATAACCTCTGCTTTTAATGTGAATATACTACATTCTATGATGATTCAGCAGAGGTCAGCATAAAGATAGGTTTGTTCTGAACAATTATGAGGCAGAAACCTGTGGAATAAACCAAAGTCTGGCCCAGCGTCACACCAGAGCAGATGAGGAGGATATAAAGCTCAGCCAGCTAGCATGGGGTGGGGAGGCAATATTAGTATCAAATAGCTATTGAGTATTACAGAATTATAGAATATATAAAATACAATATCACAGTCATAAGCAGTATGGGATTTCACATTTATATTATCCCTCCTTTGATCCAAAGACAATCACATTCTTTTATGAATGATTTACAATATATGGGAGGCACAAATAGTTCGGCGTGACAATTTTATCATGAACGGTTACAACTTCTGTGAGTACAAGGACATTGAATAGGTTTAACAAAGCCACATCATCAAAACTACATGTCAATACAATGACAAAGAGTACAACAGGGAGTAGTCAATGTTTCAAGCAATGAAAGTTACTGATTTTGCAGTATAGGAATAATGGTTCATTCTAGTACTCAATGTTGAAGAATGTTCTATTCACAAATTTAGTATGTACCACTCCACTGTTGTCTCAAAGAGAAAAGATAGAGTTCATGCAGAATAGAGGTAAGAAAGCTCTGATACAGCCATATCAGGAGCTGGGAGAGAAAAAAAAAAAACTTGTTTGCAGTGAGTCTAGTTGCCAGTTGAAGTGAAGGTTCAGCCCAACACAGCCCTAGTTTCTGAAGAAGAACAAAGCATCTTATAGACAGAATAGATAAGAAGTCTAAGACTATAGTATTTTGAAAGTGCCAAAAAATACATCTAGAGAAAATCTATCATATGCTTAGGAGCAGGTTAAAATTTAGAAAATTGTGTAGAACAGTTTATAATTATCTTAATATGGGATAAGAGTTCCAAACATGATTAAGACCCACTTAAAAATAAATTGTAATAAACCACCACTATTGAACCATATTTTTGACCACCAAATTGGTTAATTTCTTTGATAGAGCCTGGTTGCTTTATGAAGAGGTTTCAGTTCTATCCTGACATTTTTTTCTTAATTCTACTTTGAGAGTGATTTCTGGTTTAACTGCAATCCTAATATTTTCTTTTAAAATATCCTTTTATCTTTTAACTACCCTGGAGTGTCTTATTCATTGGAGTGGATGTTCATTGTCTGAGATGAAAGGAATATCAGATATCATTAAAATTCAGTTTCCTCATTTTATAGATGAGGAAATGGAGACTTGGCCAGGTTGTGACTTGCCCAGAGTTAGATCCAGTAAGTGTTTGCAAGGATTTGAAATCAGACCTCTCTTAACTTCAAATCCAGATTTCTATTCACTATATTATGCTGCCTCATTGTTTAATAAAGTCCAGTGACTCTAAAATTATATTTTGCATTGGTGATTTTTGTTTCATCTACCTTAGTAATATAGTAACTGTTCAAAATGTTACATTCTTCAAAATATTTTTTCTTCTAACTTTATTATTTTCACTTTTGGATTTCCTGCTTGTGTAGTATAATATATAATATAGTAGTCTTAAATTAAGCATTATTCTAGTTGAGTTGTGTGTGTGTGTGTTTTTTTTAATTCACTCTATACTGTCCCTAGTCTGGCATCTCTCCACCTTCCCCTTCCATTGTCATACAATCCTGCAAGGCTGGGAACTGCCTCCTTGATTTCAGCAAGTATGTTTTTCCTACATTTTTCTATTTTTCCCATCAATGGCAAATGCATTTGTGGGAAACTATGCCCTAATGTTATGGAGGAAATGTTTTATTGCTACTTTTATTACTATGCTCTTCCATTTGCTTTGAACAAATTATGTCCTATGGATAACTAGTAAAGATAAACATATCAGTAGAGGTTTCTGAGCCATGGTTTTGAGTGTAGATCTTTAGAGTACTTTGAATCTGGAGGAGCCTTGTCTGGATAACCTATTCTGTGACTTGGGGTGTGTGGGTGGGGGTGTTCAAGTCATATAACTTTAACATATCTATAGGAAATATCTGGCTTTTGCTCTCTGAAGTAAAATTCTTTCTTAAAATCCATTGACAATTGACACAATAGGATATTACATTCTTTACTCTTCAGTTAATTTTGTGACTATAAAGATGTGATTTGTTGTAGAAAGTATATACAAAATTTTATTGTTCTCTTTTCATGTGTTTATTAAAATGAATGTCAATGGATGCATGATCCATTTGCATAAAGATTTAAAAAAGATAAAGGTAGACACATGTATCCTGCCATATTCTCAGCTGATTTTTTAAAAAAATAATAAAAGTATCATCTGTAACCTCCATTCTTTGGAATAATACCCTTAGTTACGATATCTTAAAATTTATTCCTTAGTACATTTAAAATTGTATTGCTCTTCCATACTTTTAGAATATTCCTACCTTTGGGATAAATGAACAGAAGTATCTTTCTAGAAGATAAAATAAAATGGTAAAGTGAAAAGAAAAAACTCAGTTTCTCTATAGGAAAATTACTTAGAAGCAATGCAGCCATATTTTACAGATTTGGAGAACAAAAATACTAGACCTATCAAGTTTTCCAAGATCATCAAAAGAGAAAAATAATTCTTTATTTTTTTGGAAAATGGAACAAGATGCTTTCCCAGACATATTGAAAATGAATGAGAAATTAGAAACCAGCAGAATTTATATGGTAGTAACAAAAGCATACCCAATTCACACAAAGTGTCACATTTTAAGATAACAGTCAATATTAAAAATATATCACAGGGGGGCAGCTGGGTAGCTCAGTGGATTGAGAGCCAGGCCTAGAGACGGGAGGTCCTAGGTTCAAATCCGGACTCAGACACTTCCCAGCTGTGTGACCCTGGGCAAGTCACTTGACCCCCATTGCCTACCCTCACCACTCTTCCACCTATAAGTCAATACACAGAAGTTAAAGAGTTTAAAATAAAAAAAAAGTAAAAAAAAATATATCACAGAATCTTGTAATCTCAGAGTTCAGAGGAACATCAGAGGAGAACTAGTTTAGCCTACAACTGAAAAATAATCCCATCTACAATATCTCAAACAAGTAAAGTTACAATCATTTCTTGAAGATTATTGAATGATGGAAAATTCACTACCTCTGAATACAGTCCATTCTATTTTTGAATAGTTCTAATAGCATACATCTTCTACAACTTCCACCTATTACTATCAATTCTCCTCTCTAAAGCTAAATTGAATAAATTTAATCCTTTTCTCCATGGTCTTCTTCAAAGACTGGCAGAGAGCTACTATGTATCCTTTGAGCTTTCTAAGCTAAGCATTCTCAGGTTATTGAAATGCTCCTCACATGGAATATCCTCATCATCTTTCACTGTCTTGGTCTTCTTTGTCTAGATATTTATATGTTATCAATATGATTCCTAAAAATGTATATCTAGAACAAAAGACAATACTGATGATATGATTTCATCAGGATGAACTAAAACAGGACTGTGGCGTCTCAACTAACCTTTTTTAAAACAATATTAGTCCTCTCTCCTTTCCTTCTTCCCTCCCTCCTCCCCTCACTTCCTCTCTCTCTCTCTCTCTCTCTCTCTCTCTCTCTCTCTCTCTCTCTCTCTCTCTCTCTCTCTCTCTCTCTTTCTTTCTCTCTCTTCCTTCCCTTCTTTTATGATCTTTATGAACCTCTACTATAAGATAATACAAATGAGTTTCTAAACAACTGTTGCTCCTGGCTACATCTTTCTATTTGACATGAAGATCATGTATATGATGGATGAGTTGGTTGGTTATTTATTCTTTTACCTTTCTCATTTGAACATTTTAAATATATCATTTAAAAGTTTAACAAAACATAGGGAAGACTGTTCCTTTTTTTTTAATTTTCAGTTTCTCACCATCAACAAACTTGTTTAAATAGGTCAAGTAGGAAGTGTTTTAATTATATGTCATATCATTTTGTCACCTTTATCTTTTCTTTTAATCTTTGACTTATTTTGATCTTTGCTGTAACAACTCAATGG
>NC_058134.1:164326072-164418899 GCF_016433145.1 Gracilinanus agilis
CAGAACTAGAAAACTAGTTTATATATATATATATACATATATATATATATATATAATTTTTTTTATTCTGCCTGGTGAGCTGAACTGAAGGGTGATCAGCTGGATTTTCTCTAATGGCAGTTATAGGCAGTTATAGGTTGCAATAGGGTAGCTAGCTAGTTGGGTATTAGGCAATTTCTTTCTCTACCTCTTTCCTTTATTTCTTTCCTTTACTATATTTTTTTACTATCTCTTTTTTAATTAAACTAAATTGTTAATTGTTAAAAGCTTTTAGAAGTTTTCATTTCTCTGCCTTAAAGGGATAATATTATTTTACAGCTACTATATTCTCATTAAAATGTAAGTTATTAAAAGCTGCTCTCTTATTAGATAGATAGATAGATAGATAGATAGATAGATAGATAGATAGATAGATGGATGATAATATTTTTGTGTATTTTTTGTTTCTGTGTGTGGTTGGTTTTTTGTTTGTTTGTTTTTACCACCAGTAGAAAGGAAGGCTCTTATATAAAGCAGACATTTAATAGAATATTTATTCAATTAAATTATCAATTTTATCTTTTATGGGTTTTTTGTCACCAAGGATGACCTTTGATCTATCCTGCCATTTCATTATAATCTTCTTATATCTTCTCAGTTTATTTAAGACAAGAACATCAATATTACTTTAATTTAGTCCCTCCAGAAAGGTCAACTAGTTCATCATTGGAGAAGGATCTCAGAGCACTCTCTTTCCCCATTCTTGCCACTCTACTAAGACTAGAAGGTTGACCAAGGTGGAATAAAATCTGTTTTGCTTTTTTCCTTGTCTTTTGGGTGATCTTGGTCAAACAAATCAGGATTCATCATTAAGTTTATTGACGATAAGCTTCTATGTGCTTGGGTAGTCTAGTCTTCAAGAAACAGATATAGTTTATCAGCCAGAGCTACTTAGAGTCTTTCTAGCATGTAAAATTCGCCATATTGTGTGTTTTGCTAGCATAGCTCTTAATAACCCATGATCAAATAGAAACTACAGAAAACTAATGACACATATTTCCCATCTTTGGGCAGAAAAGCAGTGACATGGATACAAAACAAGGCACATATTTTCAGACATAATCAATGAATTGCTTTCTTTTGCTTTATTGTGTTTGTTTCTTACAAGGGAGGTTTCTATGGCAGGGAAGGGAGAGCTACTGTAGAAGTA
Organism: Gracilinanus agilis; assembly: GCF_016433145.1. Classification (NCBI taxonomy): domain Eukaryota; kingdom Metazoa; phylum Chordata; class Mammalia; order Didelphimorphia; family Didelphidae; genus Gracilinanus; species Gracilinanus agilis. The sequence goes on from NC_058134.1 coordinate 164,327,262, forward strand.
GAAATATTATCTAGATGGTTTTTAATTTATGTAGCACAATGTTTAACACATAGAAATCATTTAATACATGCTTTTTTGTTTACTGACTGATTTAGCCTTAGAAGGTTATTTGTTAAGTAGGTTCATTATATAATCTAAAAATGAAAATGTGGTGTGAAAAAAAGATTCAAAGTAAAAATTTCTTCTTTGAAAAATAGCAAAGCATATTCTACTGAATTATTGTTTCTAAAGTTATATTTGCCTCAATTATTTGCTCATTAAAATTAACCATGTGATAAAATGAGAGACTTGGATAATTACATTATTTAAAAAACTTAAAAGGTGATGCCAAGAAGATGCTAACTGTAAGATGAAGATGTGAAGAAGTAGAATTCTGTAACTTGGAGGGCCTGACTTACTGCTTTACCAGAACTTATTTTATAAGACACTTTTTCTTCTAACTTCAGGAAACAAACAAACAAACAAACAAAAAACTGGCTATAAAGCAAGTCTACAAGTTGATCTACTTCACTTACAGTCAATCAAAAGATCTGGCAAGGAAAAATAAGACCTCTACATTTCTGCAATCTGTAAAATTAGGTCATATTTCTGGACTTTTCCAGAACTTATTATTTTGGCTATGTGTAGTAAGAAAATTTCCAGAGGGCTAGATGATCTATCCCATCACATTTGCAAATATGTATCTAAACAATGAAATCTGAGGTCCTATGAGTATGATGGCATTCTGTAGCAGCTGGATGAAATCTGTAGAATCTTCATTGAATTTGAGATCTTTGGAGCCCTCTAAGGAGGTTGTATGGGAAGCCACTAAGAGAAACAGCCTCAAATAGATAAAAATCCAAGACTCCTCTTTTGATCCCTTTTATGATCCACACCTTTTCTTATTGAAAAGTATTATAGTTTTATTGAAAAACTTTAAGTTCCTTGCAAATCAGCATTCAAGAGGTTAATATTCTCTACTTTGGTCAGAAATCCAATTTCTTGGTTTCAGACAGTCGAGGTCAAAAATTCCTCCAGGAGGGGCTATCTATCTGTCCATGAGAAAAATATTCCCAGACTTAGCTTGCTGATAATCAGGTAGATAAAAGTCCAGCCTGGTTCTTTTCTTTATCTTGAAGCTTCTGAAGCCTCTTTGTATTTTCTAAGTTGTAATGGCATTTCTGTGTAGCTGTAAATCTTTCTCTGTGCTTTTGGGTGAAAGGGAGTTTAAATTTCATATATAATAAACTTGTGACTCAATGGCACTTTGGAGAAGCAGCTCTGAGCTAACAGAAAAATCGTCTCCCATCCCTTTCTTTATCAACTAAGCAGTCCTTATAAGATTGTCTGGAGATGATAAATAGATTTTGACAAAGTTGTACATGCATTATCATACAGTTCATATTTCTATGTTTGTCTCATTGTGAAATAAGACACATTGTTTACATGAGATTGAAATTAATGGAGAAAATAAAATGAAGAATAGTATACTTCAATTTGGAATCAGATTGTGTCAGTGCCTTCTGTGCTTGTAGATATTCTTTCTCATCATGAGTCCCTCAGAGTTGTCTTGGATCACTGCATTGTTAATAATAGTTAATTTATACACGTGAAGATCATACACTATTGTTACATTATACATTCTCATGGTCCTGTTTATTTCACTTAGCACTGATTCATATAATTTTACTTTTTTGTGTGATAATCTTGTTTATCATTTCTTATATCACATTACAATCATATATAACAACTTTTTTACCCATTCTTTAATATTAATTAAATCCCTTCATTTTTTCATTTCTTTTCCACCACAAAAAGAGCTAAGAATTTTTTTTACATCTAAGTCCTTTTCCTCTATATTTTCTCTCTTTGGGATACAGACCTATTAGTGGTATTTCTGGGTCAAAACGTGTGCACAATTTTTTGGCCTTTTGGGCATAGTTCCTAATTACTTTCCAGAATGACTATACCAGTTAACAGTTCCACCAACAGGCTATTAATGTCCCAATTTTCCCACATCCTCTCCAAGATTCATGAATTTTTGTTGTATTAGCCAGCCTAATAAGTGTGAGATGGTTCAATACACATTTCCAGGTCTGTCATATTGTGAAAGAAGACACATCACTTGTACTAGGGAAAAAATTTATGAAGGGAATATAGTGAAGAATGGTATGCTTTATTTTCTGTTCAGATTCCATCAGTTCCTTCTGTGGCAGTGAATAGCCTTTTTCATCATGAATTCCTTGGAGTTGTCCTGGATCCTTTTATTGCTGATAATAGTTAAGTCATTCATAGTTTATCATCATACATAATTGCTGTCAGTGTGTCATTCTACTTCTATATAGTTCTAATTGCTGAAAAAGTTTTCCTTAAGATTACATATGTGTCTTTACAGCTTCACTTTGAGTCAAGCAGAACAAATCAAACCCCTCTTCAGTATGACAGCCTTTGGAATGCCTTCTTTCTTTCTTTCTTTTTTTTTTAATAAATAAAGGCAAAGACTTGCCCAAGGTTACTATGATTATAAGAGTATCCATTTGAAGATCTTCTGATTAAGCAATTCTTTTCATTACACTGAGCTAACTTTCCTAGAATCATACTGCTAATGAATATTAGAGAAAGAATTCAAACCCAAATTCTCACTAATTTCATGTCTAAATGTCTATACTCTGCTTTTCAAGTTGGAAGGGACCTTTGAGGTCACCTAGTCTATCCGAAAGACATTAAGTATAATCTTCACCTCCACTATACTATTTTGCATTTTAAATGATTAAATCTATAGCTGGATAATCTTGTTGCCTTTGCCTCACTTCTCACTTCCCTTGATCCCATAACTTCACCTCTCAAATTACCACTTCAAAACTAGAGAGAGACACCATTACATAGTGGATAGTGGTCTGATTTTGCACGTCAGTAACATTGTTTAATTGATAAGTTGTGTCTGGATCTTTATGAGTCTCTATAAAGTGTTCTTTTTTATTTATTTTTTTTTTTATTTTTACCTTCTGTCTTAAAATCAGTACTGTATATTGGTTCCAAGGCAGAAGAATGGTAATGGCTAGGCAATGGGGGTTAAGTGAGTTGCCTCGGGTCACACTGCTTGGAAGTGATAGAGGCCAAATTCGAACCTAGGATCTCCTGTCTCTAAGGATGGTTCTCAATTCACTGAGTCACTCAGTTGCCCCTTGCAGGGTTTTCTTTTTTTTTTTTTAGCAATTTTTTTTAAACCCTTGTACTTTGGTGTATTGTCTCATAGGTGGAAGAATGGTAAGGGTGGGCAATGGGGGTCAAGTGACTTGCCCAGGGTCACACACAACTGGGAAGTGGCTGAGGCCGGGTTTAAACCTAGGACCTCCTATCTCTAGGCCTGACTCTCACTCCACTGAGCTACCCAGCTGCCCCATCCCTTGCAGGGTTTTCTTGACAAACACACTGGAGAGATTCACTATTTACTTCTTCAGCTCATTTTACAGATGAAAAAACTGAGGCAGAATTAAGTGAGTTTCCAAGGATTACAGAACCAGATTTGTACTCAAGTCTTCCTGCCTTCAGCCTCAGTGATCTAGCCATTGTGTCACCTAGTTGCCCCTCAAAACTATAATACCTTTCAAATATGCTTACTCTGCCCATTAATCTCTTATTTACTTATCACATGGTTTAACTTAAACTGCTGATAAAAAAGGTATAGATTAAAAAGAAAAAGGAAAATCATGAGAAAAATATATTTTGTTATCATTTCTTTATTAGTATCATATATTTATATTTTTATTGCATAAATGATTTTTAAATGAGGAGTGATAATTACAGGCCTAAGAAGCTCTAAGATTCAGTATCTGAAAGTTTTTGTATAATTCTGAAAAGCAATTTCCAGATAAATTTGACCAATGAAACATTTAACAAAGAGAGTATAATTCCTTTCTTCCGAAACAGTGTCATCTTTTGATTTGGAAGATTATGAAATCGCAGAGAATAAGTAATAGACAATTAATTGAGGTGGGGAAGACATAGGTTCACTTCTGACACATATTGACTGTGTGATTCTGGGCTAGTCATTTAAAATCTCAGTGTTCTAGGCAAGTCAATAAAAATATATGTTCCAGAAAAGGTGCTGACCTGTATTAATAGAGTGAGCTTCCTTATTTCGGAATTCCTTAAATCATTGATGTCAAAAACTAACCAGTGATGGGCAACCTTTTGAGCTTGGTGTGTCAAAATTCACCAAAAAACTGAGTATAACTTGGGTGGTGTGTCACTTCAAGAAAAAAAACACCACAATTTCATGATATCTATAGTTTAAATAACAAAAATGTATAATTGTAATATATAACTGTATTTAATAAACCAAAATACGTAAATTAATATAGGTCGAATTGTCATCTATAGTGCACAGAGTGTCTACACTACAGTAAATGTTTCATCCTTGGCATTTGGCCCCATACTTCTCTGTATGTGGCCTCATTCAGCCATTTGTCATCAAAAATGGCTATGCATGTCATTGCTGACCTGCATGTCATAGGTTTGCCATCACTGGACTAATCTCTACCTCTGCAAACAGACTTTAAGCTTGAAGCAACACCAGAGATGTCAATATTTCTTTAGTATGAGAGATGTGTCTTCTTTCATAACACGACAAATTTGAAGCAATACTATTGGTGTCAAACTCAAATAGAAACAAATCCATGTGAGCTACAAATTGACATAAAAAACCACAGTTTTAAACTCATTGAGTGTGTATTTTTTTATTAATTTTGCTAAATATTTCCCAAATATATTTTTATGGGTCCAGGCTTCTAAAAGATTTGCAGGTTGGCAAATAGCCTGCAGACATTAAGTTTGGCACTTATACAATCTAATTTTACAGATAAGGAAACTGAAGTCCAAAGAAATTGATTTGCTGTGGTCAACATGAGTAGAAAGCAGCAGAGGCAACATTTGAAATATGGTCCTCTGAATCCAAACACATTTCTTGTAATAAATGATGACATGTAAATGGAGATGAAAATTACTGACCTGAATTGTTTTTAGCATTAAACACCCAAGAAGCCTTGTTTCTCATGTTGGAAAAAATTTTTTTGGAATAATTGATTATACAACACTTTGTTTCTTTAATAAATCTAGACCATTAAATCCATAAAGATTTGATCATTAGGAAAACATTCTCAATTTTTACTATGGAAAATGATAGGTCTAATACAAGTATGGAAGAAATTTTTTAAAAAGGCTGAATGTGTCCCCTTTTTTCTTTTTTTAAATTTAAACTTTTTTTTCAAATCTATTTTTTTCTTTCCCACTCATTAGCTTCACACAATTTGGGTGAAGGGAGAAAAATAAAGTCATTGTAACATGTAAGATGAAGTAGAACTTGGTTTAAGAGTTATTGTAACTTCTAAAGAAGAGAAAGGTTTTCTAAGCCTGGCTGTATGGACTCCTGTAAAGTGTAGTCCAGGTAAGCAGAAGAAGTTGTCCTCAATGGAGAACAATCACTAGAGCACAAGGAGGACCTTTGGATAAAGAGAGCAAAGGAGGAAGGGTTTTGAAGAGAAATATTCTTTGTTGTGAGTATATTTGTAGAGGGGGAAGTGCTACCAGAGGAATTTTACAATATAAGTCAAGAGACTAGAAATGGAGTTTGAATCTGGTTGGCCCATCATGCATTCTTACTCTAAAATGGGAGGTAGCTCTAAGAGAAAGAGCCAGGAAATGGCTCTGTAGTAAACAGAGAAAAATATAGCATTGAAACTTGAACCACTGTCAAAAATACTAGGGGGATTTTTTTTTTGTTTGTTTTACTTCATTTTGTTTGTTTAAAACCTAACTGGTAGATGAGAATTTTATTATACTGAATAAATACTACCTAAGCTTCTCAGTAGGAGAAAAAATTCAACCATGTGAATCTGGGTCCTCCATTTTGTTTTCTCTTCAGCTGAATTTGTAGGCCTAGTAGCCATATTAATCTTGTAGGCAAAGGATCAATCATAGTGAGCAGTCTTCCCTGTTGATTTCTCTCTCTGTATGATCATTGGATTAAGGAAGGTGACTAAAGAATAGGCATGCCTGGTGGGGAGAGAAAGATGTGATTTTGCATGAGTTGAGTTTACCTATACTCCAAATGTATTTGGAGGAAAAAGTATGTTTACCTTTCCTCTAATTTATTTAAAATTTAACTTAAATCCCCACACAAGCTATATGATGCTATCACTTATTTATGAGGAGATTAGGTAGGGATTATTCAAGAAAAATAACTGTGTTTTGCTTTCCTAAAAAAAATGAATCTTTTTGGTCCAAAAGAATGACATAACTATGCAGTCAAGAAGTATTTATTAATTGAATCAATACTACATTCATATAGTTGTGCTAAAGATTCCTTTATTTTTTCCATCCATCCTTCCTTCCTTCCTTCCTTCCTTCCTTCCTCCCTTCCTTCCTTCCTTCCTTCCTTCCTTCCTTCTTTCCTTCCTTTCTTTCTTCCTTCCTCTATTCAATATTTATTAAGATTTTTACAAGCAGCAAGGCATTAGGCTAAAAAAATTGTTTGTGGGACCATATATCTGTCTCTCTCTCTCTCTCTCTCTCTCTCTCTCTCTCTCTCTCTCTCTCTAGCTAACTATCTATTCATCTTTCCTTTCTTCTTTCCTACCCTTTTTGCTTTCTTCCTTACCTTTTTTCTCTACTTAGTTTCTCTTTTCCTTTCCTTTCTACTGAAGTTTTGAAAATAAACAAATTTTATTGTTATGAGCATTAGCTAAAGGAAGTAAGTATGAGAGCAAGCATATATGTGCATATATGCTTGAGGTTGATGACATTTTGTCCTGAAAGCAAGGGACAGTTACTCTCATGGATTTTTTTTAATAACAAAAGAAAAGAAATTTAGGAAACGAATTTTGGCTTCATCAAACAATGTAACCCCCAAAGTGAACCCTCTAAGGCAGTTATAAGAAAAGGGGGGAGGGGACTGAGAAGGGAGAGTTTCAAAAATAAAAAGATCTGATAATTAGATTTAATTGGGTCATCTCATTACTAGACTCGTAATTAATCTAATCTATCATTTGGTGTTGTTACACATAGCAGGTGCAAATGATGATGAGAAAGCATTATTTTAGGGTATAAAATAGAGAGCTTTTCCAAAAGTGAGAAAAAAAAAACTAATAAAAGCTTTAAATTTTAATTTGTTAAAGTAAAAATCTGTGAACTTATAAGTAAATGTGTGCTAGTGTTCTAACTGACTCAATGTTAAAATGTACTAATATGCATATAAAAATAGTATTGGATCTTGCGCGGAGTTAGGTGATTGTAAAAAGAGGATGAAAAAAATAGGTGTTTTGATAATTTCTTTTCCAGAAATGGATTATCTTTAAAACCCTATTTCTCTTTCAAATTTACCATTAAGCCAAGGCAGAATATAACAATAGAATTGCTCATTAAAATTTACTTTCAAACAAAACAATAGGTTAAATGAAATAATGTGTAGAATATCAGCCTACTTCCAAAAAATTGATATTACCTTTACCCAGAATTCCAATAATACATCACCGAATTTAGAGTGCTGAACATCAGACCCAAGGAGGTTAAATGTGATGTGCATCTGAATCTGGTTCTACATATGGAGGAATGAATGCCAAAGCAAGAGATATAATTTGCAAATATTTTGCTGTACAGAGGGACTTGTGGCATTGTACCAAACCATACACAATGCTCTAAAGAGCTGTCAATTTGTATTATTTATAGAGCATTATTCTTAAGTCCTGTGGCTATGAGCCAGCTTTTGATATGGTATAGATTTTTGGCACTTTACACTAGCTTGCAATTGGAATAGATTTAGGATCAGTCTAAAAAAGTGGGTGATTTGCTATGCTATTTTAGAGCTATTGTGACTGGACATGGATTTCCCAGATCTCACAGGAATAGTAAGGAAAAACCTAAGATAAAACACCATGATATCCTTTAAATCATTGCCAGCTTCATATTTCACAGATGCAAGAGTATTTCTTTTTTTTTTTTAAATCACTATACAAAATGGTAGCCATAAAAGAAACAATGAATTGAGAGTTTAGCCAATATAAAATTTCAAAACTTCTTAAAAATAAAAAACAAAGATAAAACTGTATGTTATGAACACTCCATGTACTCAGACTACCTGGAAAACTTCATAATCATTTCTTGGATAGTAAAAGGCTTATCCACCAAAAAAAAAAATCCCTCCATCCCCTACATCCATGGTCTGAACTTAAAACTGAAAATGTTCATTATTAGCCCAGTACTTTATATATAATAGGTGCTTAATGTATTTTAAAATTAGATTCAATCATTTTGTCCCTAAAAGGTTTATTTTAAAATGAGCCTCTGTTACCTAGAAAGAATTCCATATTAACATGTTAGTATATAACATGGTATTAATTGTAGGAATATTACTAATGAATGTATTATATAAACCATCTAGCTTTTTTTTTACTAAGTGAATGAGCCAAAAAATGAACAAGTATTTTTGTTTTTGTTTTTTAACTATTAGAAAAATGACTATAGTTTGGGGTGTTATGAGGGGAGGTCAGGGTCCATAATTGATGATATGACAAAACAAGAGTTGACAAAATCTAGGGCAGCCCAAGGGGAAGAACAGTATTCCCCCCAAAATCAAAGGCTCTCCAAACTGAGTTTCCTACTTTTTGTGACTGGTTTTTCACTACTATTACATAAAAATCTTTCCCCCCCTTTTTATATGTCTTTTCCTTATTCCTCTTTTAAGTTTTTTATCCAATTGGAGCCATAAGTAGAAATTTTCGTACCTGGGACAATTTTAGTTAAAGTGAGGATGTGAATGATAGGTAGAAGTAAGGTAGAATTTCTCCTATGTGAAATTAATGTAGATCGAAGAATAGAGCTCCTGGGAATTAAGGGCAATATGGAATTGGATGGTGTTTGAAAAGCTAGGAAGAGAAGAAAAGAACTATGAACCAGGTAGTGAACTTATTAGGAAAGAGTCAGAGTGATCCAGGATCTTTAGATGGTTACAAGATTTGGTGAGTATGGAATGAAGATGAAGAGTTGTTGAGTCATTGTGTCAGAGGAAGTGCCTAAAAGCAGCTGTTAAAAACAAAGAATATGATGAATCTCCTTCCAGGCTTAGTGTATCAAAATGTGAGAGAAAAGAGTTAGTCAGCTTTGGAAAGGGTGCCATCACATGGGTTGTTTTCAGGAGGAAGCTAGGTTTCACTGAAACACTTCTGTTTAGTAATATAAGGAGGAAGAAATATAGGATCATATCTTTATAGTTGAAGGGACCTTTGAAATCATCTAATCAGGCAATCTCATTTTAGAGATGAGAAAACTGAGAGGTCAAAAGAGTTGAATTGACTTGCCTATGTTTGTATAACTAGTTAGTGGTAGAAGCAAAATAAAACACAAACTTCTAAACTCTAAATTCATTTATGTTTTCATTATTACCAAAATAAAGACGGTCAGAGGTTGATATGGAAAGAATCACAGAAGAAAATAGAAATTGAAAATGTGTACTACTGAACTTATTATAGGGAAGGATGGATGGAGGTGGAGGTAGCAAAGGGGTTTTGGGAGATGATCTCACCCCTGTCCACCATCTTGTAGCTGCCTATTTTTAACCAATTATTCTTCCTGCTCAAGGGTGTCAAGTGTTATTAGTGTCCTCTAAATTTGTACAAAGCCCTAATAACCTTGCTCTCATTAAACCTGTATATTCTTGTTCTAGCCCCTGGGGAAAAATAATCATCTGAAATAGAATCAGTAAAATAATGTTTATAGATATGTTGATCCAAAGTAGTCTCAGAGAAATAGAATATCTTCTTTAGCTAAGGACTAATTCCAAGTTTGAATTTTCTTAGCAATTGTCAGGAAAACTTAAGGGAGATCATTGTAATGTGGACCAGATTTCAATTTCATTTTACCTATAGACAAAGAATCAGACTGTGAAAGTGGATAGTAGTAGTGAGTGCGAATTAACTGGTTATATAGCATTCTGTTTTTAAAGGGAGGAGGGTGTGGGGGAAGAAAAGTCATTTTAATCCCAAACCACCAGAAATTCAAACTTTTAAGTATTTGAAGAAACATGGGTGAAGAAATAATGTCTAAATAGTTTAGACATGTTCCTAGTCACATTAGCATGAATTCACTTAATGCCTATTAAGTTTCTGAAAAGTTCTGGCTTGGCACAAAACCAGTGAAGAAGCAATCATGCGTTCCAGTTTCCCTAAGCTTGAACAGAAGTGGCTGAAAATTTTCCTCCTATTGATTTCACAGGAGAATTTTTACTCCTGTATGTTGTTCCTTCTCTCCCTCCCAATCCCTGACAACTTTGTCTTTTGAAGATGATTGGATTCAATGTGTGGAGCAGTATGATTATTTTATCCACAAGTTGGAATACAAAATAATAAACTATGTACTGAAAAGTATAGAAAATTTTGATTTAAGAAATGCAAAAAATGCATGTGGAAACCTAAGAAGAATTTTGCAAATGTGTAATGAAAAGCAAGAAAAGGATTTGGAATCTGAGGAGCTGGATTTGGCTTTAATTTGCCACTTACTCTCAATGTAACTATAAGCAAATCACTTTACCTTTGTGGATTTTAATTTCCTTGCCTTTTAAATAAGGAGGTTGAGCTAGATCATAGCTAAAGAACCATCCAGCTCTAAATTTATGATTTCAGATATATATCTTCAATATTATAGTAGTGAACAAACAAAAATGTGTACATTTCTAAGAAAAAAAAATTCCTAGAAATCTTAAGTACTATGACTAACAGTTCACTTGTCTAATTACTAGATCTAATGCAAAAGTAGAACCTTAAGAGAGGTTAGGATCACAAAACTCTAGAGCAGATTCATAGCACTCTTGATAGCACTGGGATCCAGTCCTTGCAGCATCTTAGAACCCTTAGCTTAATTCATGGATTTGTTTAGATCCCAGCTCCTACTAGAAATTATTACTCTTCAACTTATCTCCTACTATCTTGTCTGTGGACAATATGAATGTGGAGAATATGAATTCCTAAAGGCCGTGGGCTATAAGGCTATGAATATTTTAAGGCTTTAATTTTTGTTAAATTCAATTAATGAGCACTTATGTAGCACTATATGCCAAGCACTCTAGTAAGCATTAGAGATACCAAGAAAAAAATAAGAAAAGAAAAGAAACAGACTGTACCCTTTAGAAGCTAAGTAGAATTGAAGTTTTTATAGCTAGTATGGAAGACAGCAGGGTATATTGGTATTCAGAGACATCTAACCCCTCTGGGGCAAGGTCTTGCTGAGTCCATCTTTGGTTTCCATCTCTCCCACTCTCACCTGTGGCTCCAAGAAGTCGTAGCTTTCTCAGCTAGGCCAGGGAAATTGTCTTGCTAGTTGGGCTAAACCAGATTAAGGATGAATGAAGGTTTTAAATGCATTGATAAGTTAAGGAGGATATTGACCCAAGCATTTGAATTATTTTCCTAGCAGAATGGGAGGGTAAAAACCATTCATTCTAACAGTCATGAATGCCATGAAGGTAGGTGATGCAGGTACTGAGGAGCACTGGGAACACGATTGGACATTGAAGACACCAAGGTTATTCATTGCTTCCTGGGTCATCACCAGTTGTCTTGAATTTTGTCCTCCCACTGGGAATTCAATGACTTTGGAAGATTCAACTTTGTGCAACTCTATTTCATTTAAATCCAACTCACAGGCAAATTAAACATTGCCAAAGCAATATCTTTGTGCCTCTTCAAAACCAAAGAATGAACAACAACAAAGCTGGGACTGGAATCTAGAATTGGACTCTAATATTGATCTTTCCACTATATCATGTAGTACACAGTGAGAATAGTAGATGATAAATTAGCCTAGCATAAATGAAAAGGGACTTTATTTGGTATCAGAAAATGGGTTTTCAGATCCAGGCTCTTCTACTTACTTTGACCATCTCCTCATCTGATATTGGTCAAGTTATTTAAACTCTGGGCCTCAATTTCCTTATTTGGAAAATGAAGATGTTTATGTAATCTCAATAAATATTTTTGATTCTAAATTCATAATAGTTTAATCCAATCAATATGTACTAACATTCCAGGATTTTTTTTCTGAAGCATCATCTTTTTTAAATGATATACTTATCCTCATATATCATTCTATTAAATTATGACCATTATTTCCAGGGAAAAAAGAGGCCTCAGAGTCTTCTGGGATTAGGTAGCATCAAATCTGATAACATCCTGATTTTCAGTTATACATCAATACAATCTTTATATAGCTAATGAGAACTTATTTAAAATTACTATCTGGGGACAGCTTAGGGGTGGATAGAGTCAGGCCTGGAGACTTCACTTAAAATACTAAGTGGATGGTTTACCGGCTTTCTCCAGATTTACATAATTTACTTGGAGTGAAGCCCTAAAATTAATTTAAACATATATCATAGTGCGGCTGCCACTGGCACTGGAATAGCCTTCCACCCATCTGTGCCCCACACCATAGTTACCATTGTCATTCCCTTACCCCCACCTGCCTAACACTTCCTTGTTTGTGTGAAATGTGACAGATGACATCAGATTCAGACTTGCTCAGGGAATTTGGTCCTTATGGTCCCAGAGTTGACATATACTTACCACTTGATTTCTTACACTCCTAGTCTGAGAAGATTTACTAATATTCAATTCCGAGATGTTCATGATGCCGAAGATGCGCTGCATAATTTCGACAAAAAATAGGTTTATGGACATCAAATTAAAATCTATTTTTTACAAAGGGAATTCAAAACATTAGATCAAGCCAAGAGAGAAATAAATGTACATGGCTCTTCTAGCAATGATGACTAATACAGATAAGGTGATCCAGAAGCTGTTATGAAAGGAGGTCTAAGAGTTGTTCTTTTATTTATAATTATAGAAGATATTATAGTCCTAGAAGCAGATCTACTGGAAGAACACACTGTAGCAGAAACCATTTAGACAATGATAGATACTGATTCCAAAACTGGTCTTTTTCAAAGTCTAAATCCAAGTCAAGATCATGAACCAAGGGCCAACTCAAGAAAGAAATGAAGGCTAAGTGTAACAACCATGATCTTAAGTGGGGTCAAGGCTGCCTCACAGAATTCCACAGTGCCCCCCAGAACTCCAGGAGAGGGGGCAGTTGGGGCAGTTAAGAATCTGGGTATAAAGAGCCAAGACACCTAACTTGCAAGGACACTTTGGACTATGATTTGGGGATTCAGGAGAGGCTGGGATGAAGTGTAGCATTGTTTTTTGTTAGCTCATCTCTGACCTCAGGAAGCAGTGTTACCTTGCTGGTTTACTCCATAGAGACTATATCAGGCTGAGTACACTGGGAAGTACCACCTCACTTACTAGATCTCAACTATCTTCAAGCAAGATTGCCTTTCCATCTTAAACCTAGTTACTTTAGATTAGGAGAGAGATTATTTAGTGAGTGGGATAGAAGTTAAGTTGTTCAAAACACATTCCCCTTTGGGGAATAGCTAATGTGAGTCAATTCAACATAAGTCAGGTTCTAGGTCTGTATTTCACATCAAAATAGACCAAAATGGAAGACGCTTCTAAAACAGATTCTAAAACATATTATAAGACGGGCTCAAGATTTAAAAAAAAAAAGGAATCAAGGGGAAAAGAACCAACCAAATCCAAAACCCAGTCAAGATCACAATCTAGGTCTAAGTCAAATAACAGACCAAGGTCCTGAAGTAGACCAAAATACTTCAGCCACTTACAGCATAATCATAATTTTTTTTAAACAACTGCTTGAACACATGGGCTGTTGGGGATATTATTGGGGATGTGGACACTAAATGATAACTCTAGTCCAACTATCAATAATATGTAATTAGGTCTTGATCAATGATACATGTAAAACCCAGAGGAATTGTGCATTGGCTAAGGGGGGTTAGGAGGGTTTGGAGGAGAGAGAAAGAACATGAAATACATAACTAGGAGAAAATATTCAAAATAAAAAAATTTGTAAAATCATAATCATTACCTTCTTTGGAATTTATAATCTTAGAGAGTTACCTATAATACTGAGATAATAACTGACTAGTCCCGGATCACATAGCTAGTATTTGTGATGAATGAGACTTTAATTCAGATGCTACATGCCTCCTGGAACTAGTCTCTATACACTATTGCACAAGACCTCTAAATATATGCTAGATGTTACTACTGAATACTGATGCTGGGTTTTTACATTTAATGCAAAGTGTGCTGAATTTGAAATGTTTGGACTCGAGTTAAAATCCTGACTGTCTCACTCCCTGTGCAATTAGGCCCAGGTTCTTCATCTGTTAAGTGAGGAGTTTAGACAGAATGACTTCTAAGGTTTTTTCTTGCTTTAAATCTATGATCCCATGGCTGTCTCCTTGAATTTTATATAGTAAACTTCAGAAATTCTACTCTAGTTTTTGTGGTAAATACAAATAAAAAAAATGCATATAGCCCCTATCTTTAGACTGATTCTCTCCTCTACACATCCCATTTCTGCCATCCCCTCTCACAGGAGGAAGGAAATTTATTGGCTCAAGTTTTCACTTCATTTTCTGCTACCACCATCCCCATCATCCAATTTTTGCTTAGATTTACACTTGGCAGTATGGTTGGGATGAATCTGGCTCAGAACTATGCTTTTCCAAACTTGGCCCCAAAAGCCTGAAGATATTAAGAGATTCAGATGCCAAAGGGGGAAAAACCCTGGCTTTTCATGCCAACTCCAGTACTGATATTTTGATCAAAACCTTGAGGATACCTTTTGCCATTCAAGCAGAAAGCTCCTCATTTAATCTATGTTGATTGGCTAATTTTCTTCATTTTAAAATACACAGAACTGTTTTTAAGCTACAGTGTAGCCATACTACTTGGACCCTTCAGACCCTTCTACCTACTTAAGAGATTCTGCTTTTTTGAAGCATGAAGTTGATTAGGAAAAATTGTTTTTAGATAATGATCTTTCTCTTTGTTTCTTTAATTAGGAATTCCTGGTGGACATTAGAACATCAAGATTAAGCTCAGAAATCAACTCTTGAAAAATAGTCACTTCCTCCAAAGAACTTTCACTGGGTTTTATACCTCTGATAAGGGTCTTTATTTTCAGAGACAGGAGGGGTGGGGAGAGGGGAGAAGAGATTCTGGATCTAATACAATAGTTCAAGAAATTCTGGAAAAGAAAAACTGAACGAAGTTGATGCCTTCATTATAACTCAGAATCTTAGAAAGGTGTCTAGAGCCTAGAGTCACACAGCCAATATATGTCAGAAATGGCACTTTTACCATCTCGAAAACCATTTTTTAATGACTGTGCCATGTTTCCTCTTATTTGTTAACACTTGTTTAACATAGGAGAAGCCAGTACCCTATTAATTCAGGTTCAGAGTTGGGACCAAATGAGGAAATTTTTAAATGACTGGAGATTTAACAAAATAAGGTTTTATGAAGAAAACAATGAAAAAAGGTAACACAGCAAGCTTTTGCAACAAGGATATGGTGGCACTTAGTTTTTGAAGATGAGACTGCACACACACACACCATGTGCCTTATCACATCTAGAAATGTCTGATTAGCAGAGTGATTGTCTGGTACTTCAGAAATCCATTAAGTTTGAGAAGTCTAGATCCCATGGGAATGAGATTTTTTTTTAATTGTTGCACTAATTAAGTTAGTAGATTATTAGATGTTATGTTCAATTAATCTAATATAATATGAAATATTATATTAGTAGAATATGATTAGGATATGATATTAATATTAATTATTTGCTCCAATATAGCATTTGTATTTAGGAGAAATATAGTGAATAGGTTACAGGATATAGTCTGTAAAGTCTGAGTTCAAATCCTGTCTCAATCATTTATTAGCTATTTAACCTTGGGCAAGTTACTTAACCTCTCTTATGCTCAGTTTTTTCACCTTTTAAGTAGAGATAATAAACGAAACTCCCTCACAGATTTCTTAGGAGGATCAAATGAGCTAACATATGTGAAGTGTTTTGCACACCTTAAAGTGCTACATGAATGCTAGGTATCATCATTATCATTATTATATTTTTAAGTATTATTATTCTCATTTTAATGATGAGGAGACTGAGGATCAGAAAATGGAGTGGCTTGTCTACAGTTAGGATATAATAAAACAATCATTCAAATGCTGGTCTTCTGATTTAATCTACTTATAATTGTTTTAAAGATCAGCACAATCTCTCTGTCTGTCTGTCTGTCTTTCTCTCTTTCTTTCCCTCTCTCTCTGGCTCTCTCTCTCACCACCACCCCCCTTCTTTTATTCTTTCTTGCACACACATACACAAACTTACACACACACACACACACACACACACACACACACACACTTACAGAGTTTCTGATTTATGAGATTGATCTCTGACCTGCCATATGTTCAGGATGATTCTCTTATAGGTCAAAGGAATATATAAAGGGAAAAAGAATGATATATGTCAAGAACTATTCCAAATATAATATGCATTATTTCAACCATTATTGTGGTGGTTTCTATAACTGAGAGGCTCCCAAATTAATCCTAAACTACTAAACAACATAAATGAATTTAGATCTTCAAAGGTTTTTGCTTGCATTGTTTCATTTGACTTTCATGGATTTTCTGTGAGGTAGGTGCCATTTTAAATGTTCACTTTACAGATGTGGAAACTGAAGCTTAGAGAAGTTCAGTGAATTTCTTACAACCCCACAAGTATCTGGCCATTGTGATAGGATTTGAAATGGGGTCTCCTGAGTCTAATTTCAGGCTTTTTACACTAAGCTATAGGTTGCCCTCCACTATAGCTGGTTCGACCCATAACTAAAGAGGGGCCTACTACATTCCTGACAAGAAATCAACTAGCTTGTGCTCAAACAACATAGTAAGAGAATTCAAAATGTAGCCCCTTCAACTTTGGGTCAACTCTAATTGTCAGGGTATTTTCTACCCTTTATAGTGAGTGGAAATCTAGTTCCTTTTATCTTCTTCTCCTAGTTGTTACCCCAAGAGCCACGCAGAGCCAGTCTAACCCCTCCTCTGCATGATAGTCCTTTAACTACTGAAAGATATCTGTCGCTTCCTTCAATTTGTTCCTCTACATTGGGGGACAGACATAGGATGCAGCCATAGAGGAAAAGGCTGTGACCATGAACTTAGAAGCTCTGAGCATGAACAAGCTACTTGACTGCTTCCTCTGAGCCTCGATTTCCTTATTAGTGAGGGGCAAACTTTTTAAAGAGGGGGCCAAAGGAAAGGAAATGCTCCTCTGTCAGTCTGTTTCTAAGGCAACTCTTTGGAAGTTTCATTGTATTGTATCCTACTCATTGTATTCTTCAGATTGGAAATAATGTTGCAGGAACATTTCAGGAGACCTGCATCTGGCCTGTGGCCCGTAGTTTGCCCATCTCTGGAAAGAACTTTCACAGACCCAAATAAAGTACTGTGCTGTGGTCAGCTTATTTTGATGTTGACAGATATATATGGTAAAGTCAAGCATATGGACTAGGAGAGAGAAATAACATTTCTTTGCCAATTTCCTTAGCATTTTATTCTTTTCCCCCTTTATTGTTGTTCTTCATTTGATTCATCAACATGACCCAATGGAGATCTTATGGATTTCCTAGTCCATCAGTCAACAAACATTTATTGCACACCTCCTGGGTGTCCAACACCATGCTAAGCCACAAGATTCTTGGGAAGGTTCTTTTATAGAGCTCCAGGAAATGGGTTTGGGGGATGTGATAAAGAAATTAAATCTAAAGATGGGCAAGGTAGATTTAATTTCATTAACCAGAAGAGAGAGCTCAGCTGACTGAGGTCTCTTTTTAAAGGGTCCTCTTTTGCGTCACTTCCTGTGTCCTCCTCTCAGTTTACGTGTCCAATCACAACAGAGACTTTTCTTAGGACTGCCCATGAGGCAGTCAGTAAATTCTGATTTGTTTCTCTAGCACACGTGGGTTACAGACCACCCAAGTTGTAGGTTAAATGGAGATATTTTCACCTTTGGTGATTAAATCTAAATATGGACAAGAGAGATTTAATTTCATTATCACAGGGAGTTAGTAAAGTATTGCTAAGGAGTTGAATGGGAGTTTTAAAAATGGCTCAGAACCAGACACAGGGAATTAAAATAAAAGTTTTAACCTCAGCCCAGAAGTCCTCTGCCTCCCTGGCTTACTGATTCCTTGAACTGTAGTTCTAATTAAAGTATTGGAGGCCTGCCCAGTGCAGAGAGACTTTCTAGTCCTTCTACCCTAGCAGAGAGGATTTGAGATGGCCAGAAGTTACTGATAAAGAGAATATTAGTGAGTGTGAGCATAGCAGACACATCCAATCAATCGGAACATTATCAGCAACAAATCAGAGATCATTAAAGGGAACCTCAGCAGAGAGCAGTGGAGAGAAGTATAATTAAGCAACATTGCACAACAGTGACATAACTGTAACTTAATCTAGCTTGTGTCTTAACCTCATACATATACATACAGATGCATATAAAGACTATGTATCATATATTTTGGGAGTATTACATATTATAGGGAATGTATTATATATTAAGGAATATATTATGTATCAAAATGTATTATATTAATAGGGAATATATGTTAAAATATATTACATTTTATAAAATATATTTTATTTTTATTATATTATTTCANATATATTTTGGGAGTATTACATATTATAGGGAATGTATTATATATTAAGGAATACATTATGTATCAAAATGTATTATATTAATAGGGAATATATGTTAAAATATATTACATTATATAAAATATATTTTATTTCTATTATATTATTTCATATTATATTTTTATTATACATAATAAAATATATTATGTGTATTATATATAATATATCTTTATATTATATGTAAAAATTATTTTATATAAAATAAATATAAATACAAATATTTATGTATACATTAGAGATATAATACATATCTGTATGTATCATATATAATATAAATTATTAATATATCATATGCTATACAATAAATATATAATATCAATACCTATCCACATATACATACATGTGCCTGCATATTTTTGTGTGTGTGTGTGTGTGTGCTCCCCTCCTGGTGGCATTATTATATAGGCATATTAGGGGAACCTTCTCTCACCTCTTTATTTGCCCTGCTGTTTAACTCAGAACCTTCTATTTCCACTATGATGCCTTCTGGCCAGATCATAGGACTGAGCCTAGCCCTGGGGCTTTGTGATCTCTCCTCTTGGTGGGTGGTAACCAGAGAGGGTTTAGATGTAGGAAGGTCTTTCTGAGAATCCACATGAAAGCGGAAGATGTGCCCCAGGTTTTACATTTGTAAAATGGGAATACTTGAATGGGAATACGTTGCTTTTATTGAGGCCAAATAGTATAATACATGTAAAGCACTTTATAAACTAGAAGTTACTCTGTAAATGTCAGTGATTATTATTAGTGATTCCACTGATCCCCATCTCTATAAGCTATAAAGAATGAATTGTCTTCCTACTAATTTGAAAGACTTTACAAACCACAGAAAGGTCATTCAGTCCTGGAAGCAGGTTTTATTTGCTTCCTTTTACTAGAAAAACAGACAGCCTTGTTTTTTCAGAAAATAAATACGTTGTCCTAACATCTGACTTTAAATGAAGAAGGAAGAAGAAAAAAATCAGATTAGTTGCAAATTGACAGAAAATATTTCTTCTAATTATCTGATTCCCTGAAACATACATTTTAGAAGTTACTATGATGAATGGCATTTAAAAAATACTGTTATGTACTGTAGAAAGTTCCAAAAATATTTTTTCTTTAAAATATTTTAGTTTGGATACATAATTTGCTTCATAAATCTTCAGAAAATATTTTTAGCCTTACTATATAATACCTATTGCCCTTTAATTTCTTTTTATTTGTGCTGAAAATAATGGTATTATTATACTAAGAAATGGAAGATATTATTTGCACAATGTCCAAAATATGAATTCCATTGCCACTCAAATTTGAGAAATGCAAATTACTTTATTAAATCACCTCATTATGATAATAAAGGCTTTTAATTAATAGAAATAAAACAAAACAAATGTGGTTGAATAAGAAGTCTTATTTATTTAAAGCATTACAGAGGGCAGCTGGGTAGCTCAGTGGATTGAGAGTCAGGCCTAGAGACGGGAAGTCCTAGGTTCAAATCCGGCCTCAGCCACTTCCCAGTTGTGTGACCCTGGGCAAGTTCCTTGACCCCCACTGCCCACCCTTACCACTCTTCCACCAAGGAGCCAATACACAGAAGTTAAGGGTTTAAAAAAATAAAATAAAATAGTAAAAAATATGTTTAAATCATTACTTCAAGATATTGAACAATGGCCAAATGGAATTTGAGAAAGTTTCAGATTCACTATGTCAAAGATACGTGATCAATTGCATAATGTTAAAGACATTAATTTTCAAATAATTTATTTTATGAAATAGATATTTAAGCAAAATTATCTACTTACATTAAACACCTAATGATAAATCCTAACAAAAGAAAGTATGATTTTTTTATTTTTATAAAAATACATACAGATTTTAAGCTCATTTTGGTTTATTCAACAGAATAAGTCAATGAAAAATTGCTCTTTATCCTTAGATTGTACAAAATGACCCTAGTCTCTGATAGCTGAGGTTTCATCTCAGGTTACCCACAACCAGCTTATCATGGCACTTCTTAGGTAGATTCAATTCATATCATATATTAACTGATCTTCCCCTACTGAAAATGGAACTTAGACCCTGGTGCTCTTTTAGGCAAGCTTTTCCTTTATCTTATTGGTAGAGGATTATATGACTTCTAAAGTTTTTGTTTTTGTTTTTTAGGTAATTATCTATGATTTTTAAATGCCTCAGTTACCTCAAAAAGAAGGATTCTTTTTAAGACTATTAGTTTCTGTGTTTATATTTTTCAGTGATTCAGATGAGAACATAAATGACATACTTATCAAATTATATGTTAGGATCAATAAAAGGTTATTCAGAGCGAGGGTGCAACAGACACATCTCTGGACTTGGAGTCCTGAAGAAATCTTCCAGAGTTCAAATCTAGCCTCAGATCCTTATCAGCTGTGTGATCCTGAGGAAGTTACTTAATTCTGTTTACCTCAGTTTCCTTATCTATAAAATATATTAGAGAAGAAAATGGCAAATAATTCCTGTATCTTTGCCAAGAAAATCTCAAATAGAGTCACAAAGTGGTGGACCTTATTGGAAACAACTGAATAACAAAGATAAATTAAACAAAAGCTTTAGATAACAAGATGAAATATAACAAGAACAAATGTAAAATCTTTGACATGGATTCCATAAAGTAAGTACACATATATAGGACTGGGGAAATGTAATCCAAAAAGAGTTCACATGGATGACAAGCCAATTATGAACATGCTATCTCCTATTATTCCTATCTATTAGCAAACTTGTTCTATTATAGATATGACTATTTATAATCCATTTGCATTTCTGTTGTATGATCTTTCATGACATCTTTACCTGGATTAAAAAGCAAAGTATGAAGGCAGCAGTCACTCAGTACACTGTGTTTGAAACATTTTAGGTTAATTTTGTAATACGTAACATGAGTTTGCTCCATATTAAAATGTTTGTTAGTTTTATAGGACTTGTCTTGGTCTCTACCACTATATATGTGTGTTGCCATTAAAGGGAGAGACTGAGACTAAAAAAATATAGGATGCTGCCTACTCTTGGGAATACTTCAAGGTTACATACATGAAAGGACAAAATACTACATCTTGTAGCTCTAAGAGATTATTTTTACATCTCAACTGTTTTCAGAGGACCTATAGTAAAGGTTAGTAATATGCCATCATATATTTACAGAATCACAGAATTTGGGGGTTGGAAGGTATCCCAGAAGCCATTTATTCCAATCAGTACCTCAACAAAAACCTCTCACACAACATGCAACATTTATTCATCAAAACTAGGTGTGAAGAACATAAGTAGGGAGGAAAAAGAGGGACAGATAAAGCATGGATCACAAAATGTTGGAAAATTATTATTAAAATTCTATCTACATGTAATTTGGAAGAAATATGAAATAAAAATAATGAAGAAAAAAAACCAAGAATGCAAGTGAAGGGTACTTACTGTGGTTCAACATTCCCATTTTTGGATAGTTCAGTTTATTAGAAAATTTCTTCTTACTTCAAACCTAAATTTGCCAGTATAAATCCTACTCACTGTTCAAATACAGGAAAACAAATTCATTTGAATTTGGAAAATTTGAAAAAAGCCTAGCTAACAAGTTTATTTCATGTGCATATGTGAATGGAAAAATTCTATATTTGAGAAACTATAATTGATAATTTAATAATTTAAAAATTATATAAATTTTCATATTTTGTCATCTTTTTCCTGAAAATACTGAGTAATAAATGTTATTGTTATAATATAGTAAAAGAAAAGAGGAGATAAAATGGAAACTACTGTGAAATTATAATGATTAAGCTTAGTCCTGGAGAAAAGTTGTGAAAATGTACTCCCACCCTTCTGAACTTGTCACCCCCAAAACAACCACAACAACAATAACAAACTTCTAGTGACTCCCTCTTACCACCCCTGTCAAACATAAAGACTTCTGGCATTTAAGACTTGGTCCATTCTTCTTAATTTAAGTAACAGCACACTTTATTCCCCTCTACAAATGGCTGCAATTCAAAAATTCAGGCACTCACTTTTTCCTTGCACAAAACACTCCATCTTCTGTTTCTGACCCTTTGCCTTTCCATCTTTGTTTTGAATATCCTTCCTCCTCACCTCTGCCTCTAGACATCCCTGGCTTCTTTAAAGATGGCTCAAATGCTACCTTCTATTGGAGATCTTCTCAGTCTTCTCTAAGTCTTCTCTTCTAGTGTTATTATCCTTTTACTGTGTATCTGCCAAGTCTTCACTTGCATATTGTGTATTTTGATGTAGTCTCCCTAGTTAGCATGAGTAGAGAGCCTTTTGGTATCTTTGCCTCCTCCTTAAAGAGCTGAGTGCCAGGAAAATAGAAACCATTTAAATATTTATTGTTTTTTTTTCCTTTCTTTTTTTTTATTCTTTGTTATGTAAACTGAATCTTCAAAACTTCTTTCTGGGATCTATCCTTATCCTGAAGATGCATTAATCAATGCCCCGGAGGCATAAGAAGGCAGGGTTAGTGAGTGCTCAGAAAAAGATCCTGTCCTTTTGGCTTTTTGTTTACTCCTTTCCAAAGAGAAAGATCTGGAACTTTATCTGGAGCTTATTATGCTAGAGACCAAAGAATTTCCAGTGATGTAGGTACTGAGTCTCTCTATAGGTGGAGATATCATCCCTACCCCACAAAGTGTATTGTCTGGTAGACCCATATTCTCTTCTCTAGCTTCTTTGATTACTGTTTGCTATCAATTTGGATAAAATAGTTTTGTATGGTTATATTTATGAGTCTACTATTCTCTTTGAGGAAAGCAAATAACTTGAATTTTAGACATTTTTATCATTTGCATGACCCTAAGTTTTCCAATATCAAAGACTCTTCTCTTCTTTTTTTCTCTCTCTTTTCTTCTCCTCTCCTCTCCTCTGCTCTTCCCTTCTAGTTCCCCTCTATAGTCCTTTTGAAATTGTGCTCAATGAATTGGTATCCTTACCAACAATAGTTTGGTCAAAAGTAATTAATATAGAAAAAAATTCTTTGGAACCATTTTGTTATCCATATTTCTAAAAGCAGAGTTTATAATTTTAAAAGCAAAAGCTAAATCAGACATTGGAAGGGAAAAAAAAAAAACTTATGTCAATGAAAATGTTAAAAAAAAAAGTCTAAAGTTCAAGTTACTTTTAAACTTAGATTCCACAGAGAACTAGACAAGACTGCCTGTGACAAGGTTAGTAGTTTTACTGATTGCTTTAGGGCAACATAAATGAAAAATTGTGCCTTGTGTAGATAGTAATATACTGTGCTTGACTGAACTTTGCACTGTCATCTGTTTCCCTGTCTCCCCCAGTTTCAAATTATCCAGACCCTTACCCTAACTGTCAGACTTTCTCCTAATCATGACAGCCTGTTTAAAATCCTTCTATATAACACTGACATATGACTTTTGGCCCAATAACTCAGAGGAAACAGAGTTATTGCAGGTGTAGACAAGAAATCTCAAAAATTGTTGACATTCAATTAAATGCCCATGGAAAGTAGTAGTAGTTGATCATGAACACAGGGCCTGGCATTGTTGCTGAGTGAATTCAGGTACTGTTTCCATTGGAAATAAACGTGAATATTGTTGATTTTTTAGATGGTGAATGTCAACAACAAACCAGAAGGGGTCAAATTACATTTCTGCTAAAATGAGAATTTCATCACATGCTGGTGACAAAGGACAATTGTTAATGTAAAAGCATAACTTTCATGAATGGAATTTTTTTCAATACTGTCGACGTGAAATCTAGAAGCCCCCAAACTTGTAGCCTAGAAAGATTTAAGTGACCCCAAGTCTACTTAGCTCCAAGGAGATAGCCTCAGGCTTGGATCCATCACAAGAGAGTTCTTCCCTGAGGAAAGGCCAAACCCAAGCCTGGTGACTTTTCCTTTCTCCAGAAGCCTCTCCAGTATACCACACCCTCCTTTCTGAGGATCAAACTGGGGGCCTTCAGCTTAAGAGATTGAAATGCTGCCTACTGCAACAAAGGGTCCCAAAGATCCAAGCCTGAGGCTATCACCTTCAAGCTAAGTAGACTTGGAGTCACTTAAATCTTTCTAGACAATGAGTTTGGGGGTTTCTAGATTCCATGTCAACAAGGAAAAGTGTAATAGAACTTTTCTTTCCATTAGCACTTTGAATAATTTGCTAATTTAATCTTCTTATTGACACAAATTAATTCTGTAAAAAGAAAGTCATTCGATTATTCATTTCTTCGAAAATGTATACTGTATGTCAAATAGGTGTGAAGCAGCTTGATGGTCACAAAAATGGATGTCTCGTTCAATGCCCTCGAGGTATGTATAATTAGCAACCCATTTTTTTTTTTTTTAGTTTTCATTTTTTATTAACTTTTAAATGATATATAGACACTATTTTTGACAAGGGTTTTCTTACATTTCTTACATCTTCAGATTATTCCCCACCCCCTACATCCTCAATCCTCTCCAAGGTACTAAGTAACCTGATATGGGTTATATCAGTGCTTCTATGTAATAAGTATTTCCATCTTCTGCATACCATGACATATAGCACATATATAAGAAAAGAAACTCATGAAGGAAATAAAGTGAAGGATGGGTGCTTTGTTCTACAGTCAGATTCCAGTAACTGATCTGTTGTTTTTTTTTTATCATGAGTTCCTCAGCGTTACCTTGGAACTTTGATTTGCTAATAATAGATGTCCTTCACAGTTAACCATCATATAATATTTCTGTTACTGTATATATTCTTCCCCTGGTTCTGATGCTCACTTCACTTTACTTCAGTTCAAATAAAACTTTCCATGTTGTTGTTTTTTTTTTCCTGAACTCATTGTGTTCATTATTTCTTATGGTTTAATAGATTTCCATTACAACCAATAGGCCACAGCTTGTTCAGCCGTTCCCCAATCGATGTGCAAGCCTTCAGTTTTTGATTCTTTGCCACTACAAAGAGAGTTGCTAAAATATTTTTTTTGCACGAATAGGCCCTTTTGTACTGTTTCTGATCTCATTGGATATTGTATAGCAACAACATCAGCAAAATTAAAGAAGTAATTAAAAATTCATCTTCATGGTTTTCCAGCATTTTGTTTCTATAGTCTACTTTTTAATTTGCATTTTTATTCTGAATTTAACAGCTTGGTATATATAAATGAACTGAAAAATAATTATACACAAAACTACACAATGTGCATATATGCAATTCTTTCTGACATTACTATTGTTCCCCTCCATGGATTATTTTCAAAACATACTTCAATAACTTCCCTTGCCCTTCTCCTATCACTTCTTTTATTCCTTTCCCCCTGCCATTTTTCCAACCTGCCACCCCCAAAAGAAAAGAGAAAAAATAAAGTCTTTCTAACAAATATGCATGGTCAAGCCAAAAAAAGAAAAATCCAATGTTGGCTTTTTTTCTGAAAATATGTTTTAGTTATCATGCTAAATTTCTTCTTAGTCAAGAATACATAGAATGCTTTCTCAGCCATCTAGTGGAATCTGCTTTGTCATTGTGTAAATCAGAATTCTCATATCTTTCAAAATTGTTTTTCATTATAATGTTATCTTTGTATCAATTGTTCTGGTTCTGCTCACTTTACCATGAATCAATGTCATT
The DNA here is from genome assembly GCF_016433145.1 of Gracilinanus agilis. Classification (NCBI taxonomy): domain Eukaryota; kingdom Metazoa; phylum Chordata; class Mammalia; order Didelphimorphia; family Didelphidae; genus Gracilinanus; species Gracilinanus agilis. Next base: position 164,353,537 of record NC_058134.1, read on the forward strand.
TTTGGTAATACATTGTAACTTACATTCACCATGCATTTCTCCATTGAATTTTGGGTCACTTGACATTTTGATTTTTGGAAAATTGTGACTTTCTGAGATTTGTAAGTAATATAGCATAATTGAGAGAATATTAGTGTAGGAACGATGGAAAAAAGGACATTTTGAAACTTTGTCAATTGTTTTTCAATTTTACCCAGGGGAAAAATAAGGATAGGAACGTTGCAAAAGGAAAATATTGATATATCTTTTGACCTAATCTGCCTCAGAAAGATAATCTTTTTCAGGGTTATAGAAATAATCACTGTGGAGTCTTCTATATGTGTAATAAATTCAATTTTTGGTCAAGAAAATGGTCCTAAGAAATTTTTTATCAGATTGTTTTCAGACATTTTTTAGCAAATGCTTCAATAAATTTCACAAAAGCTTCTCAATTAGAATACTTTAAAACTAAGTTAAAGGACATCTAATGATATTAATTCTTATATTATGAAGTTTTTTGGGAAAGAAGTGAATCTAATTATTTGATGAGAGTGCTTGATTAAATTATAAGATTTGTTTCTAATTTCATTTTCATTATAAAGTAATACTTGTTTCTAAAAGATTTTTTAAAATACATTTGATTTCTCAGTTCAGATAATAACATTACAAAATATATAGTTATTTTGAAGCTTACATCTTAAAATTATATTCATCATTAGTGAGCAAGGAATAATTAAACTATCAACTTTAAAAATTACCTATTTAAGAATTTATTTTTAGTCATTCAGAACCTTCACCATAGATGAAACCCCTCTCATGCAGCTTTTTGTCTTTCTGATAATGGATGTTTGAAACTTGGTATCTTTATTAAAACAACAACAACAACAAATAGAGTTCCCTGATCAACTGACCAGTGAAATATCTGAAAGAAGGAAGCTGAGAGATTAGCAAATCTCCAAGGAGGGTTTAATAATCACATCTCTGATCCTTTGCAGCAATTATTCTACATACATTGCACTAGATGATGGAATTTTTTTGATAGGAAGGTAGGCACTGAAGCATTCTTCATGTGGGGATTTAGAAATGAAAGGGATTTTAGAAAATGCCACACTAATCTACTCATTCTCTCCCTCTCACATTGACATAGTAAAGTTATTCAGATATAAAAATCATAAGCTCCAAGATGCATATAGAGTTGGAAGGAACAGTAGAAGCCAGATAGTTCAACTCTTCATTTTGAAAAAGTAAGTTAACTGAGACCTAAAAAAGTTTAATGACTTCCCCAAGGTCACAAAGTTACTAAGCAGAAAAAGTAGGATTTGTATTTGGTTCTTCCAACTGTAGGGCAGCTCTAGGTGGCACAGTGGAAAGAGTGCTGGTCCTCTAATCAGGAAAATGGGAATTCAAATCTGGCCTCACTGACTTACTAACTATATGACCTTAGACAGGTCATTTAACCCTGTTTTGACTCACTTTTCTCATCTGTAATGTTCCAGGTTCCTTGCCATAGAAATCCCAGATGGGGTCACAATGAGCCTACTACCACTAATTGCCTAAATAAAAACAATCTCTAACAGCAAATCCACTGAGGTCTTCTGTTCTAAAATCTAAGTCTCTTACAACCATATGATAATATATAAAATATATTTAAGGTTTACTAATTATTCAGCCATCCAATATATATTTAATATTTATACATGCACACATATATGTAGTTATATTTGTGTATATATATATGAAAATATATATATGAAGCATTAATGAAGTAAGAAAGATCTGGGTTACTGGCTTAATGACCTAGGACAAGTCACTTAACCTAGATGGGTTTCAGATCTTTAATCTTTAAAATGAGAGGTAGGCTCAATGATCTTTTGCTTCCATGTGTATAATAATTTGCTCCCCAGAACTCTCTTTCCCAGCTTCCCATGTTCCTTCTCATGTTACGTGCTAACATAGGGAGGATATAAGTTTTGTGTAGCTCTGTCCTCTCCCTCTATTTTCCCAGGAACACAGTTTGTGGAGGTGGGGTGAGTGTCAGGGAGGAGAATTTCACTCACGTGGTTTTACTCAGGTTTTTTTATACTTTTGCACTTCTATTTCTTCTACTTCAAGTGATTATTAATAAACTTTATAAAATATAATACTTGGAGTTATTAGATATTAATTTTAATCTTACATATGACCCTATAACCTGATGGCTTTTAAGGTTTCTTCAATTATTTATTTATGCACCTCAGTTTGGTTTCAGTGGATAGAGCACTGGGCCTAGAGTCAGGAAACCATGAGTTCAAATTTAGCCTCAGACCTTTACTAGCTATATGATTCTGTGTAAGTGTAAAAACAGGAAAATTAGGGTTTTATTGATTGAATATTAAAAGTTTTGGTTGCCAAGGAATTGATCCAATTCCTAATGAAAAACTTCAAGTCAAAATGGCTTTTATGGTAGTTTATTTACAATTAAGAAGAGAGAGTGAAAGTAAGGAAATCAGAGAGAGGATAGGGTAAGACAGCTAACTTAACACACTATGTAATTTGCTCTGGTTCCTAGCTCAACCCAGGCAGGGTTATTAGTCCTCAGCCAGAGAAGGCTCAGCTTTGAGCCAAGGGCCAAGGGCCAAGGGCCAAGGGCCAAGAGCCGGGGATGAATGAAGCAAAAATTTCAGGCACGAAGCCTCTCTTGAAAGGAGAGTTCCTTAAGAGAAATCCAGGAAGAGTCAGTCTTTATACTCACCACATGATAGTACAAAGGGAGAGATTTAAGAACAGTCTCACCAAGGTCTCAGGTTTCAGGTCCAGCAAGCAGCATCTCCAATTCGATCTCCAGCTCCAAGAAATGAACAAGAAACTGCACAACAGGAAGTTGTCTTTCCCTTTTAAAGGCACTCCTTTTGTGTCACTTCCTGTGCCTTCCTCTTAGTTTGTGTGTCCAATAACAACAAACACTTTGCTTAGGATTGCCCAGGGGGCAGTTAGTCTATTCTGATTCATCACCCACTTTTGTATATGTGGGTTACAGACCTCCCCACTTGAAAATTAAGTGGTGGTGTTTATACTTTTGGCGATTATATCTAAAAATGGGCAGTGTAGGTTTAATCTCATTATCACATAAGTCATTTCATCTTTTTCTGCCTCAGTTTCCTCATCTGTAAAATTTGGATAACAATAGCATCTACTTTTCAGGGTTGCTATGATACAATTAAATGATATATGTTGCACCCTTTACAAAACCCTAAAACTCTATATAAATGCCATCTGTTTATTATAGTTCCTATTCTTATTGTTATTAGCTAATATAACTGCTTATCTGTTGGTGTCACTATTACTATCTCACAGACCTACTTCTTATTTTAAACACAAGGAAAAGTCACATAAATCAATCAAATTTGATTGCTTAACTTTAGGGCTAAAGGTTTAGGGAAATCCTGAATTAGGGGGTCTTTAAACTCTGATTGCACTTTAACAATAAAGCAAACTAAATTTAGGGCCACTTTAATAAGAATAAAAATTAATCCAGTTATTTAAACGAGGGTTCAGCAAACTATGGCCTGAAGGCTAAAGGAGGACTGCCTATTTTTGAAGGGTCCATGCACCAGTAATGGCCTTAACAATTTTAAGTACAATAAAACTTTGTTTAAAAAAATAAATAAATAAACAAGTTTGGCCCACTGATAGGAGTTTGCTGAAACCTAGATAAGGCATAGATTCCTTTTGCTTCCCTCTCCCTTATCCCAAACAATCAAGTTCTAACACATTTTACCTCTAGATTTCTACCTACCAAGAATCATCTCTCACTAACTGCAATTGATTTTTTTTCCCCTTACAATTTTGTCAGTATTTTTCTGTTGTGAGGTGGCAAAATCTCTGGTTAGGCTCAATGTTGAAGCATCTATAAGGGCAAAGAAATCACTGATTCCTTTATCAAGCCCAGCCTCAACTGTCTTTAAATATTATATCCCACACAATGTTCAAACCAAGCAAATGGTTTCTTTTCATTGTTTATGGTATATATTTCAACTTTGAAAAAGTAATTTTAAAAAAATGCCTTGCTGGTGTGACCCTGAACAAGTCCCCTTAATTTCTTATTGATCTATGAAGGTCTTTCAGAATAACATAGAGGAGATTCTGACCTTGATGGGCTGACAGGAGTTTCTTCATCCTATAGTTCTCTATTCTATATCTATCTCTATCTCTATCCATATGGAAAATGTAGTGTTCCAGAAGATGTAGATACTGCCATAAAATCTTATTGTATCATAGGTTAAGATGGACACCTAGTCCTTTCATTTGATAGATGAAGAAACTGAGGTTCAGAAGTAGAGCCAAGAATGGTTTAAGTAGCAGAGATTGGTTCCTGGCTTGTCCAAATCCAGTGTTTTCTCCATTACAGATGACTTTTATGTTTTTAAAAATGCCACAGTTTTAAAAGTGAATAAATCACACTGGAATCACAACTTTGTGGCTTTAAAAAAGTACTTTTAAAAATTGATAAATCTTTATCTCCCTATAGATTTCTTTATTACATCACATGGTCATTTGGATAATACATATACCTTTGACCAATTAGGTAGTAAGGAAAATAAACCTCAAAACATTATTCTGGGTTTCATGATTAGAAGCCTTCTATTATAACTGTCATACTGCATCACTAAGCAAGCCCATAAAATCTCAAATTGTAAAGAACTCTTTTATTTTAATGAAACATTCTGATCCTGATGGACAGTTTAGAATTAAGCTTGATTTTAAGGTTGAATTAAATTATCTAGCTTTGACTTATTCACAACCTAGACTTTATCTGAACTTTATTTAATTTCCATTTGTCATACTTAGAAAAAATAAGAGAATAAATTACTAAAAATACAACATTCCATTTGGATAAAGAACTTTGCCCTTAAATAGGCTGAAAATTTTACCACAATCCAGGAAAGTAAAGCTCTTGAAAAGATGAAATATATAATATACTTTACTTCTATGAATCTATATTAGTTTCACATTTCAGGACATAGTTTTAGGAAACTGAAGAAAGAATTTTTTGTTGAACAATTAATAAAATTGCATACCAGGAAAGCAAACCTTGGTTGATTTTGAAATATGTAGTGAATGCATTTTTCAATTACATTCTGGATAGAGAAAAAATCAAGTATGATTGTTTCATGAAAAATAGTTTTCATAAATAAAATATGAATCAAGTATTTTTGAACAGTAAGAAAGTATTCTTTGGAGATTAACATCTACAGATTTGCTGTCATTCCATTTGCTATGTAAATAATGAAATGTTAAATGCAAATGAAGTTAAGAGGTATTTTCAGATTGGTTTGAAGTATGTGAGTATTTGATAGACCAATTGCTGAGGACAAAAAGTTCCTCAATGATTTCCAGCTTTATTCTCAAGTCTAAAAAGAATGGTATCAGATGAGAGAAAATTTTTTTCTTCTTCAAGAAAGGCCTTCTTGTAGATGATAGAGACTTTATGTCAATAGATATTTTTTCTTTGTTTACTCATCCTTTTGAGAAGGATTATGGAACAGGTCCTGGAGAAGATTATATAAATGTGTGTGTGTATCTATATGTACAAAAATAATAATTTGCCAGGACCATAAAGCTTAGATTTTCTTTATTTTTGAAGCAGGGCACTACCTGACCCTTATCTCACTTTAAATGAAACAATTTCCTGTTACCCACAACAGGTCAAGTAAAACATGGTACACATGTGTGGAGTTGGAAGAGCGTAGACCTTCTTTGCCGTCTTCATATGTTGTAAATGTTTTTCTCATTCTTACAGCCTTTCTCTCATTTTTCCTGTGGGCTTCTTTACTTAGATTTCTGATAAGTTTAGGGTGTTTTATACTATGTTTAAAAGGGGGCAGAGAAAGTGAATCAAATGTTTTGATCACAAACACTTCAGATGCTATTTTCATAACAACACTTCTTGGGTTACAAATACCTTGGGGGGCCTTAAAGAGTAATCTGTCTCTAGGCTAGAATAAAACAGAGCAGAAAGTGATGTAAATAGTAACAACTGAATGGAATTATGTCAATTTATTCATATAGCCTCAATTCTATTTACAAAGAGCCACCCTGCATTCTGGACATTGCAGTACCTTTTGATAAATCAGTCACTCTTCATTCTGGTTGTGAGCAGCTAGTCACGTAGGGAGAGCCATACATAAGAGATGATCAGCCCTGATGCACTGGTCCAAGATGATGTTAGGAGATGCTTGCCCTCTCCCTCCAACCACCCATGTCCACTTCACAATGTCACAGATTTGATGGATCTCCTATGGAGAAGCTACAAGAAATAAATAAAAAAGTATTACACAGAATGAATGAGTAGATGAAATGCAGTCTCTTCTGTCTGCAGGGATACCTATGGGAAATATATCTGCAGGGAGCAAATGTTAGAGGGAAACTTAACTATTCAAATTCAGTGTAATAGTTCACATGTTTCTTAACTCACAACATGAATAATTCTTTGCAATTTTAAAGACAATTTGGAAAAGGTTTTCTTCAAAATAGCCTCATGGTACCTAATGAATATCCAGCAAATGAACATAATACCTTAAGGTTTAAAATGTGCTTTACAAATATTATCACATTTTATCCTCAAAACAACATGAAGAGGTAGGTGCTATGATTACCCTGTTTTACAGATGAGGCTACTGAGGCAGAAAGTGAGACTAAAACACAGTATTCGCTGCATTTCAACTCTAGACTTATCGATTCCTGACCTAATGCCCCATGCACTGAGCCACTTAGCTTTTCTCATAAAAATGCTTTATACTGGAGGCAGCTGGGTGGCTCAGTGGATTGAGAGCCAGGCCTAGAGATGGGAGGTCCTAGATTCAAATCTGGCCTCAGACACCTCCTAGTTGTGTGACCCTGGGCAGGCCACCTAACTCCCATTGCCTAAAAAAAAAAAATTAAAAAATGCTTTATACTGGTCACTATTTTGGTCACTAAATTTTAGGAGGTTAATATAACAATAAAAATAGTAATAAATAATGTCTCACATGTATAGACTATGTGCCAGGTACTGTTCTAAGGGTTTTGAAATTATTATATCATTTGATCCTTACAACATCTCTGAGAAGTAGGTGCTATTGTTATCCTTATTTTACAGATGAGAAAACTGAGGCAAATAGAGATTAAGTGGCTTACTCAAGGTCACATGGGTAGTATCAGAGACCTTTCTTGAACTCAGGACTTCTGACTCCAGAACACCACATTTATCCTATCTAATACATTTAATAATGAACCTATGTAATATTCCTATTATTTCTTAGCCATTATTATCACCATTTCTATTTTACAAGTGAAAAAAATAAGGTTTTGAGAGGTTTAGAGACTAATCTAATATCCCAGAACTAGAAATTGCCAAGACTCCATCTTTGGTCTCCTCATCATTTTAGGAAGAACTTTTTTATGTTAATATAACCTTTGTGCCAGACCCACTAAACATTAGAATATCTTTGGGTAGGGAAAACCAAATTATCACTTCTCTTCTTCCTTTTGTATTTAACTTTGGTAAATCTGTTTGAGATTACAAAGAATTAATGGGTAATTTTCTGAGGACCTAGTGACCCAGATATTTTTTAGAACTGGAAAGGACTAGAAGTCAAATTGTCTAACTCCATTATTTTACATACGAACAAATTGGAGTGTTACAGAAGTAAGGCCACCTGCCCAAGTCAGACAAGTAATTATAATAAGAGCTCACATTTTAAAAGCCCTTTTCCTTCTTTACTTATTGTCATTGTTCATATTTTTTTAGCTGTGTTCCACTTTTCATGATCCCATTTGAGATTTTCTTTGCAAAGATACTGGAATGGTTTGCCATTTCCTTCTCTAGCTCATTTTAGAGATGAGGAAACAAAGGCAAACAGGATTAAATGGCTTGCCCAGAACCTCACAGCTGCAAATATCTAAGGCCATATTTGAACTCAGGAAAATGAGTTTTCTGATACCAAGGTACTCTATCCATTGCAAAACCTAACTTTCTCTTCCTGCTTTACTTACATTATCTCATACAACTCTGTGAGTTAGATCCTATTAATTACTTCACTTTACTGATGAACTAGTTGAATGGTTGAGGTAAGAAGTGAACCCAGGTCTCCTTGACTCCAAGTAGAGTTCTCTATAACTTGCTACTTCTCTCTAATAATAAAGATATAGTTTGATTCTAGGTATTCTGATAGCACTAAAATCTGTCACAGTGTACATTAATTTGCTACTCATCAAAATAAAACCTTACAGAAATCAAAATTCAATTTTATATTATTTGCTGCACAGTTGAGTCTTATATGTCTACCATTCAGTTCTACCAAATGTAAATCAGAGGACTGTGTATCATTGGATAAACAAAATGAACATTTATCTACTTGTGTTCTTCCCGCACTTTGATTACTGTTTGACATACAGGATATCAGTAAGGTATCACAGAAACACATGCACTGACAGTGTAGATTTGGTAATCATCTGTGTGACTAGGATAACTGCATCTATGCAAATAAATGTTTGTCCAGGGAGAGTGTAAAAAGAAAAAGAAAGAGAAGGATGAAAAAATAACCTTGGGAAACATTTATTTGAAAGATTCAAGGAAAGGAAGATAAGAGAAGGATGAAGACAGACCAGAAGGATGTTGAGAGTTAAGCAGACCATCACATTTGTGTATATATTTGTGTGTTTTGTTTAATGAAGATAAGGAGGTAGGAAGCTTTGAAATGGAGGAGAGTGATTAACAATGGTAAGTGTGAGTAAAGATGAGGGGAGAAGAAGCCGCTGAATTTGATGATTATTGGGTCACTTTGACTCATAACAGAATAGTATTAGTGGTATGGTAGTGTTGTGGGGTTACAACCTCATGTTGTAGGGTACAGACAATGTTGTGGACTGTAATGGTAAACCCCTGGGTTCAGGAAAGATACCTTTTACAAGAATGCAAGACTAAAACTTAGCTTAAAAGTAAAAAGAAAGATTTATTAGCAAGATAGAATTATTGGCCAGCAAAACAGCATGAGTGGAACAACCCTGGGGGTTTCTCCCAGAATGCTTCAGTTCAGGGATTTTTATATTCTTTACAACAGTGAGTACGTGATGCTGTGTCATGGTGAGAAGTGATACCCGAGTGGTAAAAACACTCAGGCATTCGGTGGGGTGTTTGGTCATCTGACTGGTTTGGTCATCTGCCTGGTTTGGTCATCTGCCCGAAGATCCTCATAGTTTAGGGAACAGATGGATGCCTGAGATATAGCCCGATGGTATCAGGGTGAGCCTGAAGGTGCAACTCTAAATCCATCTCAAACTAAAGGATGATAATAATCTCAGGGCCTTATAGAAGTTAACAGATGTTCTTGGGGTAGGAGTCACAAGGACAGAAAGGAGCAAGGGGATTTCCCTGTTTACAGTTTGACTGAACAATGCCCATGCCATCTCCCTACAATGCTCATGTCAGTAGGAATAGAAGCTAAATAATTGGAGTCTATGGAGATCACGGGGGTCTGAGGAGATAAATAAGCATTTATTAAGCTCCACTATGTTCCAGAAACTGTAGGTTCTGAAAAATCTAAAGACAAAATATTAAATAGTCCTTCAGTTAAGGGAGCTTTTACTCCTTATTGGGGAAAATAACATATATACGTCACTACTAAATATATATAAGATAAATCTATGATAACGTTTTTTTAGTAATACACCAGATACATTTTTCAAATTTAGTTGGAAAATGAAAATTAAGACTTTTATTTTTAAGTTCTAGAATTGAAAAAATAAGTATATTTGTGAGTAGAAAAGATTGAAGATGCATGAAAAAAGGAGTGATTGTAGGAGGTAAGAAGGAAAGATAGAGTGAGAATACTCAGAAGTATTGTGGAGAGGAGGAGGGGAATTGAAAATCTCATTTCAATTGCTTTTCTCTCTTCAGAGTATTAGATAAAATTATTTCAGGATGTTTGAGGTTGGGACAAAAGAAGATACAGTCCAAACTGGACATGTATTTTTATACCATTTTATGCTGGTTTGTTGTTTCAACTGCTTCCTGTTTCAGTATTATTTGGGTCTTTAAATGAAATAATATATATGGAAACACTGTAAAAGATAAAATTTTGTACAAATGTTATATCTCATAATTATTATTCACATAAATTATTTCTTCTCATCATCACACATTCAGTGGAGGTTGGTACACTTGGAGAAGAAATTTTGTGAATTGGTCAGAAAAATAAAGTTGATATTAGGAAGACCCAAATTCAAATTCAGCCTTGGCCATGCCATGGCTACATGAGCAGGCTACTTTCTTAACTTCGGAGTGTCCCACCCATTTTCTAAGATTAAAAATATAAAACAGTTGTCCATCTGCATTGGCACAAAACAACAACAAAAAATAAAATACTTTGTTTTGTGTTCATGATAGTGGGAATAAAAGAAGAATTAAACAACGGATAGGAACTTGATTTGGGTTGAATAGGAATGTGATATGTGACAAAAAAAAAAAGAGATGCTGTTCGATTCTTATTGATATTCTCTTTTCTCTGCTAAGCATCTGCTAAGAATGACTTTTCAATAGAGTATACCAAAAGAATAGAGACATAATATGGAGATAGTAAAGAAATATTAATCTACCTTGAAAAAATGTATATAATCTGTCAGAGGGAAAATAAATAATTAATGAAATTGGAGACTTTCAAGAATTCCTGGTGAAATATCAAAGCTGAATAGAAAATTTGGAATTAAAATAGAAAACTCAAGATAAGCATGGAAAGGTAAACATTTAAAAGGGACCCAGTAAAGTTAAACTCTCTGTATTCTTATATGGGAAAATAACAAGTCAAATTCCTAAGAAATTTATCAATATTAGGGAAATTGAAAGAAGTTATCATGAACAGTGGGTATGGGTTTTTGGCAATTATGTTGGAATGATTTAAAAAAAAATAGAGTGAGAAAGAGCAATGTATTAGGAGAAGGGAGAAGAAAATTTCTCACATAAAGCAGAATTCTTCGAAGAGGAAAGAATATATATATCCACAATTAAATGTTGATAGAAATGCAACTTACTCAATAGGGAAATAGGATAGAAAGAAGATAAAAGAAAGGGGTGGAAAAATAATAAAAGGGAGAGGGAGTGAAGGGAGGGAGTGGTTAAAAGCAAAAGTGACTTTTGAAGAGGGCCAGAATAAAAATAGAGATTGAGGAACAGAAGAAAATGTGATGTAGGAAACTACAAAGTAATCATAACTGCGAATGTGATGAACTCACTTATAAAACCAAAATATATAGCAAAACAGATTAGAAACCGGAATTTCACAATATGTTGTTTACAAGAGAGATATCTGAAACAGAAAGACACATACAGAGATAAAATAAGGAGCTGGAACAGAATCTAATATGCTTAAGTTGAACTAAAAAAAAGGCAAGGTAGCAATTATGATCTCAGACCAATCGAAAATATAAATAACTAAGAGATAATCAGAGAAACTACATAATGCTAAAAAGCATCATAGACAATGAAGCAATATAAAAAAATTACAGCAAGTTTCTCTGATGAAGGTTTCATTTCTCAACTATATACTGAATACAGAATTGAGGCAGTTTATGAAAATAAGTCCCATTCTCCATATAAATACAAATGGTCAATATATATTATATGTAAATTAAATACATTATATTATAGATGTAAATATAAATATAATAAATAAATATTTTTTATATAAACAGGCAGTTTTCAGAAGGAGAAATCAAAGCTATCTGTAGTCAGATGAAAAATGCTCTCACTTATTCTTAATTAGAAAAATTAAAATTAATATAACTCTGATGTTGGTACCTCATACTCATCAAAATAAAAAATGCTGGAGGGAATGCGGGCCAAATAGGAACATTGATAATATGCTGGTGTAGTAATGAACTGGTACAACCATTTCAGAGATTTTGGAACTGTCCAAAGGGATATAAAACTGTGATTACCAGTTGATGCAGCAATAGTAATGCTTCATTTGTATTCCAAAAAGATCAAAGAAAAAGGGAAAGGATTCATAGATACAAAAATGTTTATAGCAGCTCTTTTTGTGGTGACTAAGAATTGGAGTGGGAGCTCATCATTTGGAGTCTGGCAAAATAAGCTGTGGCATATGATTCAATTGTAATACTCTTGTGCTATAAGAAATGATGAGGTACATAGTTTTGGAAAATCATGTCAACTATATGAACTGATGCACAGCAAAGCAAGAAGAATTGGGAGATCACTGTGCACAGTACCAGTGATGTTGTAATGGTGATCCACTGTGAAAGATTTGGCTACTCAATACAATGATTCAAAACAATTTCAAGACTCATCATGTAAAAACAAATAAATTAATATCCACTTTCAGAGAGAATTAATGAACTCTCTCTGCAACTGTAGTATATTCTTCTCATTTTCTTTATTTTTCTTGCTTTTCTTCATATATTGTTTTATATAATATCACATACATAATTGATATAATGCTGCTTGTCTTCTCAATTTTTGTGGGAGAAAATTGCAAATGTGAAATTAAAAAAGAAAAGAATGCTAAAAATAAATAAATAATACATTTATAGTTTAAAATTTAAGTTATATATTTAAATAAAGTTTAAAATAAATAAGTGAATGAATGAATAAATGCTTAAAATAGATATAGATTTTCCTTTACTTACTCCTTTAGCACAAGTTGTATGTTAACTCATCATCATTTTCTTTGACAAAATTTTACATTAGTTCTATGATTTATTCTTTTATCCATGAATTCTTTAAGATTAAATTATTTAGCCTTCAATTAATATTTAATAATTTCTTTTCATAACCTTTATTTAGCATAATTTTATTTTTATCATTAAGGAATGTGTTTAAAGATTTTTAAATAAGAATTGGTTCAAGCCTTGTTTTGATTTTGTTTTTTATAACTATTTTTTCTGCATCATCAAATATAATTCATACCTAATTTGCTATTTCAAGGACGATTCTAAGAACATTTGATGTGAACTCTTCCAATGCCATTTCTGCATTCCTTCAGAATTTTCACTTTTCCCTCTTCTCTGCTGTCTCAGAGAAAGTAATATTCTGATTCCTTATTAACGTTAATCCTTCCACTAGATCTCATTCCCTCCTATCTTACATAGATATCAAATGACTCTCAATTCCTTTTCCAATTCCTTTGTGATTTATCTAGGACAGTGATTCCCAAAGTGGGCACCACTGCCCCCTGGTGGATGCTGCAGAGATCCAGGAGAGCGGTGATGGCCACGGGTGCATTTATCTTTCCTATTAATTACTATTAACATTTTTAAAAATTAATTTCCAGGGGAGCGAAGTAATATTTTTTCTCGAAAGGGAGTGGTAGGCCCAAAAAGTTTGAGAACCACTGATCTAGGATGTTGCTCTTGGCCTTTTCTAACTATGTCTAAGAAAATGATCAAATTCAAGGACTATATAGCCCCTTCAGGTTGAAATAGAAAGCCTGGAAAATCTGTTACTGAGGAGTTGGGAAAATTCCCTAATATAAATAATAGCTAACAGTTAAAACTCTAAGCAAATACTCCTTTCTGTGTGAATAGATTATTTGAATATTGTATTCAATGTATTGATATTAATACTGTATTGGAAAGATATAGAATATGTATAATATTTTCAACAATTTGGATATTGCTCTTTACTAAGTTAATACTATTTCTATTTTCTAACAAATAAATATTTTTTGGAACTACTAGGATATTGTCTGTTTTCAACTTTAAAAATATTTCATACTCAGAAATATATCAACAGAACCAGCTATTTTAGCCATATCTGATTTTTAAAAAATCATTGAATGTATATGAGAACTTTTTTGGGGGGGACAACTAAGTGTTACAGCAGATAGAGCACTAGACTTAAGACTTAGGAAGAGTCATCTTCCTGAGTCCAAATCTGGCTTTAGGCAATTACTAGCTGTGTTACCCTAGACCAGTGATGGGCAAACTTTTTAAAGAGGGGGCCAAAGGAAAGGAAATGCTCATCTGTCAGTCTGTTTCTAAGGCAACTCTTTCAAACTTTCATTGTATTGTGTCCTACTCATTGTATCTGTCAGATTAGGAATAATATCATGGGCCGAATAGAACATTTCAGGGGGATGCATCTGGCCTGCAGGCAGTAGTTTTCCCATCACTGCCCTAGACAAATCATTAAACTCTTTTTGCCTCAGTTTCTTCATCTGTACAGTGAGATGGAGAAGGAAAGGGCAAACCACTATAATATCTTTGCCAAGAAAACAACAAATTTGATTCATGAAGAGATGGACACAACTGAAAAATGGCTGAAAAAAAAGACCTTTCTATTGCCTTAACTCCAGTCCCCCCCCCCCCTACTTCCAACTGCATAAAAATTTCATGGAAGTGGTTTCATTATTTCTTTTATGACACTTTTACTTAGTGGATGCAATTCAAGACGTTTATTTTAGATAGCAGAGTTTATCCACCTGATTCCAGTCACTTCTGTCCTTTTAGGAGCCAATAGCAGATTTAAAAAAATAAAAATAAAAACTCACAGTTCATTGAATACTACTGATTGCAGAGTTTATTTACTGCTATATTCTTATTTTATTTACAAAGAAACTGAGGCACAGAATGAGGAGAGATTTGCCCCCTGACACAGTAAATAAGGAGGAACACTGTTTACTATGACTATTTTCTCTTTCTTTCCATCATATTACATTCCCATCTCTCAGTACTTTAATACTGCTCTAATGCTTCAGTCATTCATTGCTGTGGATTCTGTTTCCACCCTTGCAGACAATATTTTTATGCCTCAATAGATGGTATCGTAAAATGATTTTTAAAGTTGTTTTGAGGACTTGATGTTGTTGCTGCTGTTGCTATTTTGCATCATGAACATCCACTACTATCTTCACTTCATCCTTCATCCTCAGGTGATAGATAATTGTTCCTTGACAGAAAGAAAAACAGTTAAGCAAAACTAAGAGCCAGAACTATTTAATCAAAACTGAATAAAACTTCACACTTATAGTCTTCTAACTATTTATCAATAAATGATAAATTTGATTTATTGGGTATTTCAGAATTAGGATCATTGGTTTTTATCTTGCTTTGGCTTCAGTTTAGTGTTATTTCCATCTAGCTCATTTATTTAATGTGTGTATATTTTTCTTAGTCCTGTTTGATTTGCTTTGTATCAGTCCACAAAAGTGTTCCAATGCTTTTCATTATCGACAGTTATCACTTATTTGTTTGTTATTGTTGTTCTATCATTTCAATCCAGTCTAACTCTCTTTGACCACATTTGGGCTTTTCTTGGCAAGAAACATTGGAGTGGTTTGCCATTTGCTTCTCCAGCTCATTTTTCAGAAGAGAAAACTGAGGAAAACTGGGTTACATGACTTACCCAAGGTCACATAGCTAATTAGTATCTGAGGCCAGATTTGAACTAGGAAGATGAGTCTTCTTTATTTTACGTCTGCACTCAATCCACTGTCCTTTCATTTGTATTCATGTGCAATAATATTTTTAGTCATTTTCCAATAAAAATTGCATCCAATTTGTTTCCAATATTTTGACTAATGCACAAAATATTCTACTCCATAATAGATGCTATTAGAGCTTGTGTCTGCTGGCATCATGTCTGACAACTTAAGATCACTTTGACACGAAGATGCCGAAAAGGCATTGGGGAGAGCTTTAGTGGAGTCTCTAAGATAAACTTTGAGAAAACAGAGAAAGTGTATGTTCCTGGGGAACATTTGTTTTAATAATTTCAAGGAAGCCTAAACTTGTTCACTAGATTGAAAGTAGGACTTTGGGGGCAGGAAGCGCATGCTATTTTCTTTATCCACTCCACTTTCTTTTTTTTAATGCACACTGTCTGTACCTCTACATATGTAATGCCCAACAAAACGGACTAATTTTTGAAAAATTAGAATGGGGGGCAATGCTTAGTAAATCTTTACTAAATAATTTATTGCCTTCAAGGAACATTTAACATCTCTGTCTTTTTGTTTGTTTGTTTTTAATACTCAGCCATCCAAGCTGCTAGAAACACACTATTTCTTTCTTCTTTGTGTGATTTAACACAATTTAATTATGTAAAAGTTTGATGATAATTATGTACCCTGAGGCTTACTGACAGGCTACAAATACAATAGAACAAAGCAATAAATATTGAGTTACAATTTAAAACTTCACTAGCTATGACTAGTTTGCCTTTTTTATGCAAGGTCCCTAGCATCTGTTGAATGCACACTATAGGTTGTATTGTCCACAAGTGTTGGCAGAAATATGAGAGAGAGCATATTTTCCTTACTGCCCCTCACACCCTTTGATTGGAAAGTTCCCCTACTTTATTTGGACATTTTCCATTATATTTCTTATAGCATCCATATGCTGGCTTTTTACGCCTATTAATGTTTTCTTTTCTCTGGGCTGTCTTCCAAATGCACTACTTTGAAATATGGAACTCCTTATTTAGTTATATAGCCAATATCGAAAACCTCAGCTAAGAAAAGGTTTCCACCACAATTTTCAGGAGGTGCTGTTCAGATCAATCAAAGCACTCGCTCACTGAGTGCAGAAAAGAGTCTTATATCAGCTCAGGAAATCCACCACATACAGCCCATACAAAAGCGAACAGAT
This sequence comes from Gracilinanus agilis, assembly GCF_016433145.1. NCBI lineage: Eukaryota > Metazoa > Chordata > Mammalia > Didelphimorphia > Didelphidae > Gracilinanus > Gracilinanus agilis. The sequence continues at coordinate 164,370,136 of NC_058134.1, forward strand.
CAGAAGACACGGAATACAAACCACCAAAAAGAGAAACTGAAGCCAAATTCAGCAGCAACAGATGTAGGATAAATGCACTTATTGACGAACTTCCTTATAGGGGTTGTATTTATGTTTTTACTTATTGGGCTCAGATTATATCTTCCTGCCAACTGTGAATGCTGTTGACTTAATTCATGTGACAGCTCTACCACACATTGTAGTCCTCTGAAATACAGAGGATAGAGGAGGGAAATAGACTAGATTTTGCTGAAGACAAACAAGTTTCCGCATCAAAGACACGTTCTTTTGCCCAAGGATGGTCCATGGCTAAGAAGAAATGTGTGTTGCCTGCTGAAAAAAAAAAAGAGTGTAGAAAAAGATACATTTGGACAGGGATAAATGATGCTACTTCTTCCCCAGATGTCTGCAGAGTTTCCTTGCCAGAAATCACAGAGCATTGGATAAAAGTTTCCAAGTAATGCTTACCAAAGCTCTGTGAAAAAGTGAGGCACATAATGACTTCATCATCTCAAAGAGTATTCATAATGAACCAGACACTACATCATTACTCAGAGAATATCACTTAGAAAAAATCCGGAGAAACCAGTGGTCTGGCTTTTGGTAAAGCAAGGAAAGCTGGCTTAAGCAGAACCTCTCCTTTGTTTCTTGATTCAGCTCTGCTTTTGTGTTTCCATGATCACAACCTTCCATCTCCAATTTAAAAGAGGTAAACATTTTACAGTAAATGGTTAGGTCCCTTCTGAAATTTATCCAAGGAAACCTGGCTTTAATTCAAGGACTTGCCCCCAACATCTCCAGGAGACACAAAAAAGAGACAGAATGTTGTGTGTGTGTGTGTGTGTGTGTGTGTGTGTGTGTGTGTGTGTGTGTTCCTGTGTATGTGTATATAAACACTTAGGCTAATACAAGGTTATAGATTACAAATGATGAATTGGCAAGTCACATGATTACTTTTCTTTAAGTGATCTGGTGCATTCAGAGGAAAGTATACCTATAACACTTAACATAAGAAAAACAGGAGAAATGAAAAAAAAATTTTATGAACACTTTCAAAGATGCAATCACAGTATTGGATAGACTCCAAGGGGGGGTCATCAACTCCAGTCTTTATAACCAGTCAAGTGTTAATTATCAAACAAAATGCTATTTAACTTTGTTTGTTTGTTTGTTTGTTTTTAGGTTCCAGATCACAAGGGGCAATAATTCCACAACCTCCTTTGGTAATTGTTTTAGTGTTAACCTCAGAGTTAATGTACATGTTTCACAAACTTCTTTCATTATAATTTAAGATCACTTGCTTGATTTTCTCTACAGATAGGAACTAAGTAATATATTTTTCATTTTATATTTAAAAACTATTAATGAGTCACTTCTAAGTATCAAATTATTCAAGTTAATTAGTTTCAACTCCTTTAATTTTTCATGTTGGTCCAGTACTTCGAATCTTTTATGTCTTTATTAGTTGTAAACTGTTTTAAGTAAACTAAGAATGACCTGAATAATGGCAAAAATAGTAGAACTATCATTTCCTTGTTCTTACATAGTTTTGTCAATGTAATTTGTTATATGTTATTTGTTAATACATATAACTCAATATATAATTATCTTCCACATATCTGGAAAATTTAGAGAAAGGCACATTTTTATTAAACATGTTTATATGTCATATATTGTGAATTTGCTAAAATTAATCTCCTTTTCCTCAAATTTTCACAAATCCTCCCTTTCTTTGAAGTAGGTAATTATGTACATTGATTGGAGATGAAAAAAGATGGCATTTCCTAGAATACAATGGGATAAAAGAGTATAGGGAAATTGTGATGGTATTGGTGCTATTTTGAAGAGTTCAGAGATTAATGGGAAAAAGGCAAGCCATATCCTGGTGGTTCTAGGGCAAAGCATCCAAGAGAAATAGAAACCAAAGCAGCAGCAATGGCAGAAGTATTAGTGGTTGTGCAAAAAGAAGAAAATTCTTGCCCTAGCATACTCTTCCCATCTCAGTGATTCTGAACTCCATTTTTTGTTCCTCATTGCTTATTCCTTTTCCTATCCTCCTCAACCTCTCAAAATCTTACTCTAAAGCTATCCGCCCTTTCTAGGTTCTCTGGAATCCATGCCCCATGAATTAAAAACAACAACAACAAAACCTTGCCCTCATCTTAAACCTTTGCCTCTCTTATTTCTTTTCTAGCTCTGGTTGCACTTTTACTCATACCAAAGACTCACAGAGTCACTGGTAATGGTTGGGGATTGGAATACACCTTGTTCCTTATTACCACTACCGGACTTTCCTTGTACCTTCATCACTCAGTAAACTCTCCACCTTTGAGGTTCAATCAGTCCATATTAACTATCCAATCATGATCCTGGTAGCTATTATTTATTGAGTTCTAGGATACTTTTCTTTCCTGAATAAATTCATTTCAAAAAATCTTGCTCACAGTCTTTAATTCAGAACTATTTCTCTCATAGCAAGAGACTTCAAAATGCATATTTATACTCCCCCAAACGCCATAACTTCCCAGTTCCTTAGTTTTACTCACTTTCCATGACTTAATCCTTCACCCTTCCATAACTACATTTAGAGAAGGTCAAACCCTTGATCTCACCATAACCCATTGGTGTTCCATTTCCACATAAGTTTTCATGAACTCTGAATTTCTCTCTCTCTTTTTTTAAATCATATTCTCTTGTCATTTCACTTCTCTTACTGCCTTGCAACCCCAAACTCTGTTCGTTGTTTACTATGACTTTCAATCCTTCTGCTCCTTTAGTCTTTCCCAGAATATCATCCCTGTACTGGGTATATTCTCTTAGCTTCTAAGTCTTGACCTATTGGTAAACCAGGTCAACTGTCTCCTCCTTTCTCAAATCTCTATTCCTCTTATTTTCTTACTAATATTTTCCTGCTAAGCCTCAATATTGGATTACAGCATTTCTTCTTACTCATGTGCTGCTGGACACTCACTGAGAACCAAAACAATTTTTATACCTCACCAATTGACTCCTATTCCACTCACTAGGATGGCTTTTCAAAAACTTTTATTCCTCTTCAAGCTTTCCATTCACCTCCTCCCCATAGCCAAGAACTTTGCCTCAATATTTCATTTTTTTTAAAAAGGTCAATTACTGAGAATTTCCTCTTATCTCCTCTTCCTCATATATAGCGCAGATACTTTCCACCACTGACATTTCTTCATCTCATTTCTTACTCTGTTCTATTCCAAGGAAAACTGCACTATAAATGTAAGTGATCATATTTCATACCAAAGGTTCCATCAGATTTTCCTTTCTATCATAACTTCTTTCACTAATCTTTAGTCTTTTCCTCTCTACTAGTTGCTTCCCTAATTCTTAAAAGTACATCTAAAACTTTCTTATGCTAAACAAACAAACAAAAAAACACTTGAACTATCTATCCATCTTCACTGGCTCTTATCTCATATTCCATATCTAGCTTTCCTCTTTGTGGTGAAACTCCTTCAGAAGATTACCTAAAATCGGTTCTCCTACTTTCTTTCCTTTCACTCTCTTCTTAACTCCTTGTCTGGCTTCCAATGTCATCAGTCAACTGAAACTGCCTTTTCTAAAGTTACTAATGCTCTCCCCATTGCCAAATCTGATTGTCTTTTCTCATTTCTCATCCTTCTTGACCTCTCTCTTTGGCCCTATTGATCACCTTCTTTCCTTTGATACTTTTTATTCCAGATTTCTATTTCACTGCTCCCTCCTAAGACTTCTTCTATCCTTTGAATGGTTCCTTCACTCTTTCCTCTGCTGGTCGTTCATTCAGGTCATGCCTATCATGCCTACTGATCATAAATGTTCCCCAAAGCTCTGTCCTGGGCCCTTTTCTCTTCAAGACTATTTCCCTTGGTGATCTCAACAGTTCCCTTGGGTTTAGTGATTTCTTTGCTAATGATTCCAGTCCTAACTTCTCTCTTGACCTTCAGTCTCTCAACTCTGATTTCCTACTGGACATATAAAATGATAATTTCATAGATAGCTACAACTAAATGTATTCAATTCCAAACTGATTATCTTTCCTCCCAAGTACAGTTTTCCTAAATTACATATTGCTTTCCAGTGTGCCACCATCTTCCCAGTTACCCAGACTGACAATCTAGATGTCATCTTCATTTCATCCCTCTCATCTATCATTTCTAATAAGTTGTGAAGTTCTGTCATTTGTATCTTCTTAAGAATTGTCATATTTTTCTTCTTCTCTTCTCTGACACCACCACGATTATGTTCCAGATGCTCATCACCTCACATGTGATATCTAGGTTTCTCTCCCCTGACTTCCTGTGCTTCTGGATATATACTATCAGTCCCATTTGATTGGAAACTCCCGTTATTCTAGGTTTATTGTGAAATGTTTGTGATAATAATAATGCAAAATATATTGACTATTTCCTAACCAGAGATGGCAGCAAATCAAATAGCTTTTAATTAGAGCAGAGTAATAAACAATAAGAGAAAATTGAGTAGAAGAATGCTTTCATTTGCTTCTCTCCCTTCTTTCTCCCATACACAGAGAAGTATAATCTTCTACATATTCTGACATCAGTGAGAGAAGCAATAGTTCCAAGACAGCTCATACTCATAGAATTCAACCTTTTTGAAATATTTCAGTTATCTCCCAGCAATCAGCTGTACCTTATTGATGTTCCACTCTTGTCTCTGCTGCCATCTGCTGGAGCTTCTTGATCTTCTAATTCAAAGGAAATGTTATTGCAGATTTATGAGATTTTCCTTGGGCCTATTCAATCATAGATTTTCAGCATTTCCATTTTTCAGTCCATCATGTCTATCCTTACATAGGGCAAGTCAGGGAGTTATTAAAACTCCCCCCCGCCCCCATTCACTCAGAATTACCCTTTCCATCTCATGATGGCATTCTTAGTCATTCTGGATTATTTCATTTGATGGCTAATGGATATTATCTTGAGACTTTGGTAAACCTTGATAAATGATAATTCTTGCAGGAGGAGGGCACACTGGTCCTCATTTCCCTGAATTCCTGTATTATGGTAGGGGATCTAATCCTCTTACAAATGCAAGGCAATCATTCCCTTTCTTCTATGTATTATTAAGGTTTTGTTCTACCTTTCACCCTAAACTCTACCTCCTTCTGCTTTCCCAATTTTCTGTCCTTCAAGTCACCCAAGATCACCATCTTTACTTTCTGTCTCCAAAAACAATTTCACCCATTTGCTTTCTTCTTTTCATTCACATAATCAAAACCCTCTTTCAGCCTCTCATCATAGGTTTCCTAAGCTAATGAAATAGGTTCTTTATGAGTTCCCTCCTTCTGGCAATCAATTCTTTCTTCAGTTCATACTCCATATAGTGGCCTAATTATTATTCTTAGAAGCAAGGTCATACTATGGCACTACTTTTTTCAAGAATCTCCAGAACCAAATACCAAAAACTCTTCTGTTTGGCATTCAAAGTCATTGATGATCAAAATTCAGCTTCTCTTTCCAGGTTTATTTTGCTTTACTTCCTGTTATATACATTATGTTTCCATAACTCATAATGTACTATTTTCTAACTGTATGCCTTTGCATGAATGATCCCACCAGGTTTAGAATACTATCCCTCCTCATCTTTGCCTCTTGATGTCATTAGCTCTCTGCATGGCTCAGCTTAGTCATCAACATCTACACTGAAATTTCTCTGACCTCTCTCCCCTCATTAGTACTGTCTCTTAAAATAAGTGTTTTTTTATTCATTGCTGTCCACTTTTCATTTCCTTGAAGGTAGATAAAAATAACTCTAGGGGAATATAAGTTACTTAGGGAAGGGACTGTTTCTTTTTTGTCTTTGTATTCCCATGGTGTAACAGATACTTGTTGAGTTGAACTGAATTATTATTGAATTAATTATTTTTCTCTCTGTTCCTTCATTACATTTACGAGGGATCATTTCTCTAATTGAGTTTTTTTAATTCCCTTCATACCTGTCTTGGGCTTTTGTATTTCTTCCTTTCTACACTCCCTCAGTCATAACCTCTAAAGGGTTCAATTTCACTCTGTAGGAGAAGATTCTTAGACAAAAAAATTGCCAAAGAGGTATCTATCTACATTTAAAGAAGTCACTTCCTTGCCTTGAAGTTTGCTGTACCAATGAAATTAAATTCAGTCGTTCTCTCTTTCTCTATCATTATGGAAGCATCTACCAAATCACATGCAGCCCCAGGCCTTCTCTTCTTTATAAGCAACGCTATTTCTTCTAATCAATTAGCTATTGAACAATTTACCACTAAAACCTGTGTTTGATATAAATTTAAGATGTACAAAACAGAGCTCATCACCTTCCACTCCAAACTCACCACTCTTTGTAACCTTCCTATTTAGGTCAACATCATCAAGATGTTTCTAGTCATTTAGATTCATAACCCCTATATTTTTCACTTTCCTTCACTCCATGTACTCAATCAGGTCCTAAGCTTTGTTGATTGTTCCTATAAAGGCCTCCCATGCATCCTCTCCTCTCCAGACAGACAGCCACCAACTTAGTCTGTCATCATCATCTCTTGCCTAGTCTATTCTATTTGCTTCTTAATTTGTTTCTCTTTTCTCTAATGTATCCCCTATGAAGCTATATGGTTTTGCTTTGTCCTTGTCCTTCACCTGCTCCCAAAGCTGCCAGAATTCTTTATCGATTTTAAGGAAAAATGTGACCTCCTCCCTTTCAGCATTCAAAGCTCCTCATATTCATTTCTAGGCTTCCCACACACCTTTACCTTCATTTCCTGGCACAGCGAAACTAGCCTACTTTATGTCCTTCATTCACAACATTCTGTCTCAAAACAGTGTCTTTGCATGCCACCTCTGTGTCTCATCTCTATATTTCCCTCTGTACTCTCAAAGCTCATCTCAATATCATTCCCTATGGGAGGAGCTCATTTTTTACCATCCCCAAAAGTATTTGTATTTACCTTCTATTTATTTACTGGTTATTTGATCCTTGTGGAGTCAATTAACCCCTCAGTGTCTCAGGCAACTCCTTAAGGATTAGTTTCAGAGTAGGCCCTCTGCAGTGGTAAAAATTTCTTCACTGTGAATTTATACTCCAAGGAACTCAGGAAAAAATGTGTGTGTGTGTGTGTGTGTGTGTGTGTGTGTGTGTGTGTGTGTGTGTGTGTATGTAAGTAGTTCTCACTATAATTTTTTTAACTCTTACCTTCTCTCTTTGAATCAATGCTGAGTATTGGTTCCAAGGTAAAAGAGCAGTAAGGGCTGCTCAATTGGGATTAAGTGACTTGCCAAAGGTCATATAGTTAAGAGGTATCTGAGACCAGATATAAACCCAGGACCTCTAATTTCTAGGGCTGGTGCTCTACCCATTGAGCAATATATCTGCCTTGTCTCACTATATAGTTTTTATCCACAGGAAAAATGGGATATAACATTATTAACTCAAGTTGTCTCATAAATAAAATGGTTACCTCTCACATCTATCACTCTTCTCTGCAAAAAAAATTTTAGATGGACTGTTTTCACTATCTAGTGAAAATCAACAGACTCTCTCCCTTGAAATGGCATTCAGAGTTTTTTGAGACAACCTCCTCTAGACTGCATGGTTTTCTTTAGAAGGTGCCATCTATTTTTAGACAATAGGATAAAACCCTTAGAGGCTATTCAAATGGCAAGGGAAAAGAGAATAGGGAGATGCTATTCAAATTTCCTCTTATTTCTTTATGACTTATTGTGTTCTCCTCCTCCTCAATATTCTTGTAAACCATCAATACTTCCAAAGTTTCCTCCTTCTAGGCCTCTGGCACATCCTTGGCCTCCTCTGCCACATCCTTGGCCTCCAAAGCCTTCACAACCACCACTGCCATGACCACCCCCTCAAAGTTCAAAGCTAGTGGAATTGGTCCAGTCCAGGGTGACTTTATTTCCATCAATTTTTTCATCCTTTATAGCCTGCTTCTCAATGTTAGCATCTTCTTTTGAGTTGAAGTCCACAAAACCAAGTCCTTTAGATGATCCTTGTCTGACTATTGTGACCCTCACTGAGCTTCTAAAGACTCTTTCAATGTTTCTTCTGTTGTGTTTACAGACAGACCTTTAATGAACAAGATTTTATTTGACTGGTTCCTTGGGGATGCGTTGGCTATGTTTTGTTCCTTTAGCTCCAACCAGATGGCTTCTTGCAGATGCTTCTCTGGGGTGCTATACACAAAATTGTTCAGCACCAGTATCTTGGAGTGGCTTGCTGTTTTATCGTAGTTGACTTTTCTACCCTGAATAGTCCAGAATGAGTAAATGACCATCAATATCATTTCCCTATTTCTCTTCCAAGGCCTTGTTCACATTCAATATTGACATTTCCATTGAGTGCATCCTTGGTACAGATCAGTCTGACCTCAATAACACTTTCAAACACTTCTTTGAGCTCCTCTTGAGATACTTTATATGGTAAATTCTTGATGAAGACCAACCTTGCATTTCAATCTTATCCTCTTTGCTTTTTCCAGCTTCATTTCAGAGCTGAGCACTTTGGAGTTACTGAGCTCCAGAGTCATGTCTTCAGTTGATTTGGATTCTATGTAATCAAACTTCCTGGTGGCACTAATGTACCTGTCCACAATAAGACCATTTGGCCAGTTTTTAGCTTGGAAGATGTTTTGATGAAGTTTGGTTTATCATTGAAGAGGCTGAAATATGTAGATTCTTCAGCTTCCAATTTTCTGTTTCTTTGGCTTTGGGGGCTTTCTGCTTGACAATTTCCCTTTTCCTCCTTCTGGGACTTCCTTGATCTGCACTTCTTTCTCTTCTTCTTCTTTCTCCTGTTCATCATCATCTTCCTCTCCTCATCAACTTCCTCCTCATCTTCATCTTTTTCCCCAGCTTTCCCAAGGGCAGCCTTCCCTCTGGCAGGGGTGGCATCCATAGTTTCTTTTTCAGATTCATCCAAATCTACTTCCTTCTCATCATTATCTTTATCCTCTTTCTCCTCTTCTTCCTCCTTAGAGTCTTGTTTGGCTGAAGGTGCTCTCACTCTGGTGACTTCAGATGGTTCAAAATCTTCATCTCTCAACATCTTCTTCAGACTCACTGTCCTCTTAGCATTCTTCCCATTGCTAGAGGTGGTGCTGCTGCTGCGGTGGCTCCCTTCTTGCTTGGTTTGACAACAACTTTGGCTAGGATGACCACTTTCTTGATAGGGGTCTCAGTGGCCATCTTACCAGCAGTCACAACTGCTTTCTTGGCAGATATGGTAGCAAGGAAGGTTGTTTTGGCTATAGCCCATTTTGCTAGTATAGCCACAGTCTTCTTGCCCTTCTTCTGAGGGACCACAACATCTTCTCCATTGCTTTCTTCATCTTCTGACATTTCCTCATTCTCACTATCTTTTCATCCTCACTGTCTTTTAGGGGAGAGGCCATTTTTTTTCAGCTCACCTTGATTTGTAGCAGCTTTGCCTAGTTTCACCAAGGTGGTGGAGGTGGAGTATACAGATTGGTCAGCAAAGGCTCAGGTAGTTTTGGCAGAAGCCTTCCCTAGTGGAGACTGAGAAGAAGACTGCCTCACTATAATTCTTACAGTGAATATTCATTAGGTGCATGTGCCTTTTTAAAATGATAAAATCAGGTTTTATTTTAACCTCCATATTACATTAAAATGTTTTTGATATGTCAAGTTCCTATGTAGAGGTTATACTGCCTAGTAGCTTTACCTCATTTTTGTCTGGGGGCCAACTAATCATTTGACAATGTGGAATTCATCATCCTTGAAGCCTGGGTTATTTAAAAATTACCACTGAGTCTCTTACTTAATGTGCTTAGTCCTTTCCTGTTATTCCAATTTCTCATTTTATTAAGCACATTTATTTACTCATTCTCCATAATGGAAAGTCAACAAGACTGGTAATAAACTCAATAGCAAGCCTTTCTGTCCTTCTTATAGAGTAAACATTTATGAAATCACTCCTTCATGCTTGGGAACTGCATGAGGCACTTTGTCCAGCTCCCACAACCTTAAACACTATTTCCTCTTTAATTTCTCACCCCACATTCTTCTAACCTTAATGCCATCAGTCTTCAAAACTAATGTCACAACTAGTTCTCATCACTCGAACTCATCATCAGGATTTGAACTTTATATTAATGGCTGTTTTAAGTTGCCAGGCACTCTTTATTTATTTTAAATTTGACAAAATGTCTGCGAAGAAAAGTGAATAGCCCTTTGTTTCTATCTCAGGCAAAATGATCTGAGCCTGGGTGTGAGAGCAGTACTTTCCCTGATTACTAACAAACCTCTAGGAGCTCTGAGTCAGACTGAGCAGGGGGCTAGTTAGCCAACTGTAGACCATTACTTAAACTCTAGGGTAAATTTATTACGTTTCTATAACTCCCCTAGATTTTCCACCCCAAAGCAAAAGTATATTAGATGAATGTTTGGCAAGCCCTTACCCTGCTGTAATTCCTTATATCTCCAACTATAATGAAGTATGCACTGATTTAGATATTCTCTGGAGGGCAGACCAGAATTCTGCTATTCATCTATGGTTGGCTACTTTGTAGTGTGTGATTGCAAAATTAGATGGGCCATTAAAAATGATAGGAAGAAAATGTTTAGATTGATGCACCCAATTGTGGATGGATATAGAGGTATGATTAGAGCTAGAAACATAGGCCAGCATTTAAGAAAAAGGGAAAAGTCTTGACTCTTGCCTGATACTCAACTCCTTTATAAATTGTACTCCTTTGAATTCTATTTGATTAATAATTATCACTAGGAGTTCTGATTGCAGGCTATGCAAAAAAGAACATAAATAAGAAGCTTCCTGTCCTTTCTGCCTATAGTTTGATGTATATGTGTATGCATGCATGTCTATATGTATGTACACATATAAATGGATGGTTTGATTTAACTTTCTATGGATACAGACGCCATGAGATGAACTTATAGTTGAATATTGCATTTTATTGATGAACAAATATATAGATCTACTATGTACACACATATTAAAGTTCTGCCTACATATAGCAGTAAAAGTAGTAGTAATAGTAGTAGTAGTAGTAGTAGTAGTAGTAGTAGTAGTGTGGTGGTGGTGGTGGTGGTGGTAGTAGAGTAATAGTGGTAGTGGTAGTAGTAGAGACAGTAGCAGTAGTGGTTGCAGCATATACCAGAAAGTACATTAAGTACTTTATAATTTCTTTCACATTTAGTCCTTAAAACAACTCTCGGAGGTAGGTGGTATTATCATTCCCCTTTTATATATGAGGAAAATAAGACAGAGATTTAGTGACTGACCCAGGATCACACAGCTATTAAGGGGACTCAGCTCTTTCTGACTCCAGGTCTATGGACTGCCCTACCTTGCTGCCCCATTAGGAGTGTTCTCTACTCTTCCATTAGTGCTCAGGATCTTCATGAGGAACAATCAAATAACTAACTGCTACTAAGTGTTTGAGGGCCATGTATTTGGCATTTTTTGCTCATGTTGATTTATAATCTCTAATCCTAATGCTACTTTCTTCATCAGCAAGAATTATTTTCTTTACTCTTATTCAATTATATTTGATGAGTGATTCATTTGAAATTTGATGTCTTGCCAGAGTCTCTAAATAATTAGCTTTCACATAAATAGCTATTGGCTCTGTCAGAGGCACAGTTAGGGTAGTGTAGTAGTTCTCAGACTTTTTGGTCTCAGGACTCAGTCCAATTCAATCCAATCAACATTTATTAAGTACCCATAACATGCCAGGAAGTATCCTAAGTGCTGGGGATACAATTATTAAATAGAAAAAAGAAACAGCCTCTGCACTCAGTAAGTTTACAATCTAAAGAGGGAGACAACACAACAAAAGAGGCAGGAAAATGGGGTGAGGGTTGGGGGGTGGGGTAAGGGAATAAGGGGAGACAGGAAACCAAGAGGAATACAGGAAACCATACCTGGTATGGGGTATCTTGTTCGAGGGAATTGAAACCAGGCAAGGCAGCAGATGAAAGGTGGAAGGATCTGAGAATTCAGTTTGCCTTCTCTAAGGGAAGACATTGGGAGAATTTTAGTACTTTACCTTCCAGCTCTCTAGAGGGGAGAGGTGACTTGGGGAGATAGTCAGTCAAGGCTTGAGTTAGCAGCATGGTGCTGAGTTTAGAAGTGATGAGCTCATCTTGGGAGTGAAATCATGTTCTATGGAGTTGAAACCAGGCAGGGCAGCAGATGCAAATAATTTTTACACTTTAACATGATAGAAGACTTCAAAGAACTTATGTTTACATGGGTTATACCCAATGACATTTCTAATATTAAACACAAAAATATCCTTTGTATCATAAAAATAATTTTGACCTCAAAGACCCTTTAAAAGTTCTCAGGGATCCCAAGATATTTCCAGGCAGTTGGGGAATCATTTGTGTAGTGCATAGTTGTCTGCCTCGGATGCCTATTTTGCAAGACTAAAATGTAACTGGAAATATTTTGAAAATAAAAATACAATGTAGCTAATTTATGATTTTCTAAATCATTAGGAAGGCCATAGGAATCTCTTCCTATTTAAGTTGGACACTTTCTGTGTGGTGGATGCAGACAGCCTTGAAGTGAGCCTAGTTTTGACTCTTACCTCCAAATACAGGCTTTTTTGTCTCTGTGCTATTCACATAAGTTCTTGGTGTTTTAAAGACTCTAACTTGCAGAGCTGTTGCTGCTTTGTATAGGCAGAGGGGTTTTTTCCATCTGGAGTTTCCTATACAGATGACCAGTTATCCATGTTCTTATACTGTCGTTGGTATGGGAAGGAAAAGGTCTCCTTTGAAAAGTAGGAGGAAGTTTCATGAGATTGAATTTTATTCTTTTTTTTTTAAACCCTTGTACTTCGGTGTATTGTCTCATAGGTGGAAGATTGGTAAGGGTGGGCAATGGGGGTCAAGTGACTTGCCCAGGGTCACACAGCTGGGAAGTGGCTGAGGCTGGGTTTGAACCTAGGACCTCCTGTCTCTAGGCCTGACTCTCACTCCACTGAGCTACCCAGCTGCCCCCTTGAATTTTATTCTTAAAGAACTCTAATATTTAGGATTTATTTTACTTTCACTCTAAGGACCCCTGAATAAGGAGCATACTTCTGAAAGCCTTTCTTGAATTTTTTTTTACAATTATATTTTAATTTCTGTTTTCTACTAATTTATTTATTTGTTGTTTTATTAAAAAAAGAGTCATTTAACTTTCTCTGAATCTCAGTCACCTCATCTCTAAAATGAGAGGGTAGAACTAGCTGACCTCTACGGTCCCTTCCGGTTGTGTATTTGTCATTCCATGGGCACTTCGAGAATTCTGTTTAAGGGAAAGCAAGGATTCAATGTCACAGTTTTTGGTCCTAAAATCCAGTCTAGTGTATGTTATAGATCTCAGTGACCAGCAGATGGCACTGGTGTTCCTCCATAGATCATCTGCAGTATTTGAAACTTGTCAAGAGGAGGCTCATTCCAACAACCCTTCTTAAAAGCAGCACAATAAAGGAGCCTTTTGCCTATTTATCCAAACTGATTGAGATTCTCCTTGTGCAGGTGCAACTAATCCTTTCAAGATGGAATAAAGCTCTACAGATCCACCTTGTGTTGTATAAAATGTAATATATTCACTGGTCTTTAATGTTTCTCCTGCTCCTTGCAAGAAGAAAAGCCCAGTATTGTAAAATATGGTGTCGGTGTGTTTAAGCAATAAGGGGATTGTTCCATTGTCTAGTGTCAACCTGGCCAGGATGCAATTTCCTTTTTCCTGTTCTCAAAATTAGCTGATGAGAACAAGTTCCCCAGGTGAGCATAAGTCCTCCAGATTTTTTCCCCTTTTCTCCTAAAGGAGTTGGTGAAAAGGAGAATGCCCTCATACCTTTATTCTCTTCTTTATAGGCAGGAAAATGCATCAGAGCACACTAGAGCCTCCTGCTGCATCCCTCCCATATCTAGTAAAACAGGTCCATTACCTGCTCTTCAGCTTCCTTTGAACACAGTTTAAACAGTAAAGCTGTGGGTCTGGGATTTTCAAAGTGGATGCAATTGCTACCAGGGCTGCCAACAAGACCACTTAAGTTATTACTGTCATAAACTTTTGGGTCTTTGAGTAGTTTGGAAAGACATAGAGATTCAATAGCTAAAATGATGCACTGAGTACCCCCAAAACAACAGTTTTCACCCTGTTAAGGACTGTGACATTATCAGTTTCAGTAATCCAGGACCTGAAAAAATAAAGATCATGTTTATGCTCCCTTCTCTGAGGAATGGCAGTATTTAGGGAACAAGAATTTAAGTCTGTTACATGCCAGACACTGGGGTAAATTCTGGGGATACAAAGAAAAGAACAAAAGAAAAAGCGTCCACCCTATAGGATTTTATCATTTAATGAAGGTAATAACATGCACACAAACATCAAAATGCAAGCAAGCTATATATAGGATAAACTAGAAATAATTAACAAAGGGAAGGTACTGCTATTAAGGGAAAAAGAGAAAGGATTTTTATTCAATGTGGAATTTTATCTAGGTCTTTTTTTCAAACTCTTATCTTCTGCTTGGTTCTAAGACAGAAGAGTGGTAAGGGATAGGCAATGGGGGTCAAGTGACTTGCCCAGGGTCACACAGCTAAGAAGTGTCTGAGGCCAGATTTGAACTGAGGACCTCCCATCTCTAGACCTGGCTCTCAATCCACTGAGCCACCCACATGCTTCCTAACTAGGACTTTAATAGAGCCAAAGAAGACATGAAGACAAAATAAGGAGGGAGAATATTACAGGACTGATGGGGCAGTTAGTTGGGGAATAGAGAAAAAGGAAGGTGGTCCACTATTATTAGCTCACAAAATATTTATGTAGAGTAAGGAGTAAGAAGATTAGAAAAATTAGCATAAGTAATATAGTTATTCAGACTCTTCATGATCCTCTGGGATTATAGGATGCCACTATTATTGTATTTTTCTTTGACAAATACACTGTAGTGCTTTATCATTTCCTTCTCCAGTCAGTTAAGACAAACATAGATTAAGTGTTTACCCAGTTGTTCCACTAGTAAGTGGCTAATGACAGATTAGAACTCGGGTCTTTTTGACTTGAAGTCCAGTACTCTATCCATTGAGTCATCTAGCTGCCTCCAATAAAGTAACTCACTCTATCAAAATATATTCACTCTAATAAGAATGGCAATAAAAAGAGAGTCAGAAGAGCCTCATGGGCAGATCCAACATTTGCAATTTATATCACTTTGGGCAAGATTTTTAATCTCCAAGAGCCTCACTTTCCTCCCTCATCTCTAAAATGAGGGACAATACAATTTGTGTTACCTGTTTCACTAGGAATGTTGTGAGGAAAGGGCTTTATAAACCACAAAAATGTGAACCCTCAGGAGACTAGGTCACGTGAGCAGTATCTAAGCATCATACATCTAGTTAGCCAGGATCCAGGGTTGTGAAGAGCTCAGAGATCCTGCCAAATAAGAGTGACTGAAGGAACACTGGATGTTTAGCACAGAAGATAAAATACTTGGGAGTAAGAGTGTGATTTCTGTCTTCAACTCTTTGAAGGGTGGTCTTGTGGAGAAAGGATTCGATGTTTTTTATTTGGCTTCATAGGATTGAACTAGGAATATAAGGTTGCTGGGTTTTTTTAATTGTTCTTCAGTCATGTCCAACTATTTATAACAGATACTTACTAGCTGTGTGAGTCTTTTTTTTCTTTTCTTTGTATCCCCAGAATTTACTCCAGGGTCTGGAATAGAGTAGATTTAACCCTGTTTGCCTCAGTTTTCTCATCTGTAAAATGAGCTGGAGATGGAAATGGCCAACCACACCAGTAACTTTGTCAAGAAAACCCCAAATGTGGTCACAAAGAATCAGACACAATCGAAAATGCTTGAATCAAGCTAAATGAGTGGGATTTTGAACAACGGTATACGAAAGCAATTATTTCTTACATATATAATTTAGTAAAATATTTCATTCAATAAACATTGGTTAAAAATCTATCAATTCCTATGCTATGAACTGGAGATAAAGTCATGAAATACATTCAGCCCATTCCCTCAGGAGTTGACAATCTGGTAATGACATTGAATTTCTTTTTTTTTTCTTTTTTCCTTTATCTTTCCCAAATATACATTGATATAATTTTTAACAATTGTTTTCTGACCTTTTGCGCTCCATGTTCTCTCTCTCCCTCTTCCCTCCCCTACCCTAGAGAGCATGTAATATAATACTGGGAATAAAGGTGCTACCATATAATACATATTTCAATGTCCATCATGCTGTGAAAGAAGACACATGACACTTATATAAGAAAAAAAAGCCCCGAAAGGAAATAAAGTGAAGAATGGTATGCTTCAATCTGCAATCATCCTCTCTTATTTCTTTCTATTGCAGTGGATTGACTGGATTTCAAAGATGATTTTGGCAATGTTAACACTATTAAGTTTCTCCCAGGTGAACAGCGGTTTCTTGGTTGTGTGCCTGTGGTCCGAAGTTGAGTTTAGGCTTCTCCTTGTCAGGGTTAACTGAATGCACAAGAACTGTCTATTGTTTAGCCTTTATTTTTACAATCTGTCAAGTATTTGTACCTCCGCCTTGTAAGTTCTGGAAAGCTTTTGTTTAAAATTTGCCCCTCTGACTTTGTTTAATGTCAGCTTGACCTTTCTATATCCATTGCTTCTCTGAAGTCCACATCTGGTCCACGATGTTGGAAGTTCCTTAGTAACTCTTTATAGTATATTGTTTTTTACCTAAAGGCTTACTTGAAAATAGAGACTTTAGGGGTATCCTACAGTTGCCCGTATTTCACAAAAAGAGAGAGGCAGACTTCATGACAGAGAATAAAGGTGAGTGAAAGTCACAAAATTCTGGGTTCAAATTCTGCCTTTAATGTAAACTAGTTGTGACCCTGGGTAAGGCACTTACGTCCGAGTGTCCCATACCACTTTCTAACAATAAAATATGCAGAAGAGTTGTTACTCTTCCAGAGTATAGATGGTTGCCTCATTAGGAGTTCCCTAAAATGAAGAAATCACACCCTCCCTTTTGTTATTGAGTCATACCCTACTCTTTGACCCCATGGCTATGAGTCCTCTAAGTATGACTTTGACCCCATAATTATCCATGGAGTTTTCTTAGCAAGGATAATGGCATGGTTTACCATTTCCTTCTTCCTAGATTCAGTGACTTCTTTTGTCAGGCAATCAGTGATTTGTCCAGGGTCCCACAGTAGGAAATGTCTGAGGCTGACTTTGAACTCCATCTCTCTGACACTCTACCCACTGAGCCACCTAGATATCTCCTAGGCACATAGATGTTAGGTGACTTACCCAAATCACACAGCTAGGAAATGTCTGAGATTGGCTTTGATCTCACATCTCCCTGACTCCAGACCTAGTGGCTAACCACTGAACCACAACAACTTCTTCTCTCTCCACAAACAAAAATCCTCCCAAAAGAGCTGGATAAGTATTGGTTGAACTTTAAAACTAATGAAATGATTTTGTTCTAAGATTTTTCTTTGTCATGCTGTTCTGTTTCTGTTAAAGGAATATATATTGGAGAGAAATATTGGTATGTTTTTTTAAACCCTTATCTCATATCTTAGAATCAGTAATGTATATAGTTTTTAAGACAGACGATTAAAATAAATGCAAAGTAGTTCAATCAAAGGTTATAAGGAAGGAAGGATGGATGGATGGAAGGAACAAAAGAAGGGAAAAAGAAAGAAAGAAATTAAGGAAGGAAGAGAAAGAAAAGAAAGGAAAAAAGGAAGGAAGGAAAGAAGGAAGGAAGGAAAGAAAGAAAGAAAGGAAGAAAGAAAGAAAGGAAGGAAGAAAGAAAGAAAGAAAGAAAGAAAGAAAGAAAGAAAGATGAAGGAAGGAAGGAAGAAAAAATGAAAGAAAGAAAGGAAGGAAGGAAAGAAGGAAGAAAGGGAAGAAGGAAGGAGAGAGGAAGGGAGGGAGGATAGCACAAATTTGTGGTAGTTTTAAAGATTCCTTGCTAGACACCTAGAAGGATTTTTGCTGATTCTTGAAGGAAGTCAGGAGGCATAAAAAGAGAAGCAAGGAGAATATTCAATGTATGGGGGACTGCCAGGGAAAATGAGTCTGGCAAAAGACTGTCATATGAAGAATAGAAAAGAGGTCAGTATCATGTGATCACAGAGTATATGTAGAAGAGTAAAATATAAAATTACTGGAAAGGTAAGAAAATGGAAAGTAATTAAAGGTTTTAAAAGCCAAATAGATGATTTTATATTTTATTATATAGGTTATTGGGAGCCACTCAGGTTTATTGCATGGAGGGCAAGGTATGACATAGTTAGACCTATATTTTTGGAAAATTACTTTGATAGCTAAATAAAGGATCAAATGGAGTGGGAGAAAGAATTGAGGCAGAGACATCACACAGAAAGAATTGAATTAAATTACTTCTGTCATATTAGACCATGTAGTTAGTCAATTCAGAGTTTAAACCCAATGTCCTGTTTTGTCTAAATTCTCCAGATAGTAAAAATAAAGATTTCTTGCTCCTGACGTATAGTTATGATTTGAACAATCTATTATCTCAGCGTGCAAATATATGTAGAGTAGGAAGATTTATGGTTTTTAGAAAAGTAGTTTGTTTTTTTAATTTTGACATAGAACAAAACACAAGTTCAATACATTTTTGGTTTAAGACAGTTTTTATTTACACTATCATTGTTGGATAAATCTATAAAAAAGTTTAATTCAAATTAAAAGTTTTCATGTTTACACAGTAAAAGGATTAAAGTTCTTATTTAAAAATGCTTATTTCTTAGATCCAGAGGAAGATTGGAGGAGTTTCTGTAATATATGATTTCTCTGTTACTGTAGAATTCAGGTAATCTGTGACAAATTGATGAATGCAATATGGAGTTTGGATGTTTACGTGGTAGAAGTAAAGCAAAACAGGTATTCAATTTTTATTCCTTGGATAGACACGGTTTCTATTAACCACATTATTTTTCTACTATGCTATTTAGTCTACCAGATTTTTAAATCAAAGATCTGATTTGTTTGATTGCTTTTTGCTTTGCTTTATTTATTTATTTATTTTCTAAGATTCATGTAACCAATGAGAAACTTTATAAAAATATTTTCATACTAGCTTTCAATTTTTCAGGTTTTTTTAAAATTTAAATGTTCAGGTAGTGAGTCATGAGGAAATGGATCTGGGACACAGGTTTAGTAGTATAATATATGCGTGTGTAACATTCATTTGTTCATTTTTAGCTCTGCAGCCATGGGGGCTTATAGTTGGATGATTAATGGTTTCTACATACCTCTTAATAAAAACAGGTGAGCATGCTAGATGAGCTACACTCTGTATGCAGTCTGACATATGCCAAACATATTGCCTGTATTCACATAATTATACCTTCAAATATCTTAGTTAGATCTTGGCACCTTCTACTCATAGAAAGTACCCACAGATTCACAATACCCTATTCTTTGCAGGAGATTACAATTGGAAGATAGACAGATGTTGACATTCAGCTTAAGTGTGGTCATTCCCCTTTGCAGATTTTCTACTTGATTCTATGGTCATGACATCATAGAACATTGTGAGTTAAAAGTTTTATAGTGGTGGACACCAGAAACCAATTAAATTGCAATACTTTCAGGAATGGTGCTGGAAAGTTTATATTATGTCAAGGTGAATAGTTAAGCTTCTTATACTTTGGGATTTCTTTTGCTTTATTCAAATCCAAAGATGGGTATAGAATATCACAAATTAAATATTTGAATTTGTAACCTTAGTTTTTGCTACACATTAGGTGTTGGATAGATGCTTGTTGGATGATTTGTGCTAGTAGAAAGAAAAAAGAGTACAAAGAGATGCTTAGAAAGAATTGCCTTGATATGAATTTTGGTGCTATCATTTGAAATCAAAATCTATCACTGAAAATTCTGTCATTGAAAAATCTATCACTGCAATGCTTTCATTGAAAATTCTCATTACTTCAAATATTGAAGGATCATTGCAGGAGGTTCTTGCTGAGTTATCCAACCTGCCAGGTATACCACTACTTCAGGTGACAAAATCACATTTCAGAATGATGCAAAACAGCAGGATAAAAAGAGAGACATTTCTTTTTTTTCTTGCTTAGGTTAATAGTTTGATATCTTCAATGAAGATAAAGAAATTTTATAATGGCCATTTTCTAATCACCAATCCTATCAACCTTCAAATTCTAGCCTAAGTTCTACCTTTATCCCAATGAGTTCTTTGACTCCTGAGCTCTCTATTCCCCTTGTCTACACAGTACACATATAGATTGCATCACAGAATTTCTTATGTCATATATATTTGCAGAACAGGGTACTTTAACCCCCTTGCCTGAAGGTCAGAGAGGTTTGATTTTAGTCCTGCCTCAGTAGTTCTCCAATTATGGTTTTTTTCTCTTAAGGTATTTGGGGTGCCTAAACTCTGTCGATGACTACTACCACTAGGATAATCCAAGTGTAAGGGTAGTCACCTGAT
The DNA here is from genome assembly GCF_016433145.1 of Gracilinanus agilis. Lineage (NCBI taxonomy): Eukaryota > Metazoa > Chordata > Mammalia > Didelphimorphia > Didelphidae > Gracilinanus > Gracilinanus agilis. Next base: position 164,390,619 of record NC_058134.1, read on the forward strand.
CCTAGTTCCATTTGGATGGTAACAATTATATTAGCTTTTACACAGGAATCATCGACTTCAGAAGATATTATCTTATGTACATAAAGTTACTCCTCCGATATGTAGGCGACATAATCTTCCTCCTCACCTTACAACTTAATCTCTGGGTATTATCATAGTTTAGCTCAGGTCCCTTTAGAGCACAGTCCTACTTCCAAGTTCAAAACACCACTCAGATTGGAGACCAAATGTACCCTGGCTTCTCACAATTTCTAAGCTAGGTAGGATGGCTACACCACCACAGTGGGTTCCGTGTTAGACACCTGGGAATGCTCAAAAGGCTCCTCAAGGGTATCTCCAAGTTAGAGCTAGTAGGGCATGTTTCTTATTATCCATTTTGTTACATTTTAGCATTTTTAAAATATCATTTAGCATTAGATTGTTGCATTGTTTATATCATTCATTGTGTCTATATTCTTCACCCTGCATTAATTCAAACATCTTTACAATTATTTTTAATTCTCATTTTGTTATTTTATTTTTATTTATTATTTTTATTTGTTATTCCTTTGTACAAGAATATTGTGTGTATATTCTACAAATTTTATTTTATTTCCTTCCAAAATACCACAAAAACAAAATTTTTCTATCTTTGTTAATTCAATGACTCTAAAAATATATCACAATTCATAAAGTAATATATTAGAAGATTACCAGAATACTATATTGTTTTAATTCATAATTATTTGACTATTAATTATTTTAAGCATTTTATAGGGGGTTATTTATAACATTTTTCAAAAACATTTAAAAAAAACTTAGTTCAAATCCTTTGTTATTTGACTTTTCATAACCCATTTGCAGTTTTCTTGGCAATGATACTGGAGTGACTTATCATTTCCCTCTCAAGTTCATTTTGCTAGTGAGGAAAATGAGGTCAACAGGGTTAAGTGACTTGTCCAAGGTCATATAACTAGTAAGTATCTGAGACCAGGCTTGAACTAAGGTCTTTCAAATTTCAGACCTGGTATTCTAACCACTGAACCACCAAGTATATCCTTTGAGCACATATCTATTGGGAAATGGCTCTTATTCATATTTTGTGTCCATTTCTTACAGGTTTTGTATGTTAAGCTTGTGTCAGAGATATTCAAAGCAAATGTTGCTCCTAAACATTATTTTATCTTTCTAATTTTGCTTTCAGTTTTTTTGGTCTAAAAGTTGTTGTTTTTTAAACGTATAATACATATTGTCCTTCATGTTTTATATTTCATAATATTTCTCAGTTCTTTTCTCCTTATTCACAGTTGTCAAAGTCCTAACTTTCTATTTTAAAAACAGTGTGACTTTTTCTATTATACATCCTTTATTTAGCAATGCCTCCCCAGAAAAGTTCTCACAAACTAATTATATAATAGATTACTCTAGAATTTTGTCTAGAATCAATAGCCATGGTAGAAGGATAATGAGACTATAAACTTTTCCGGAACTGGTTCTATGCCATATACATCTCTCAGATTTCCTCACCTTGAAATGCCTATCACCATTCTAAGCAAAAAGTAAACAGTAAATGATGTATTGACTATGTTTATGTAAATTAGCCTAACTCGGTTTTAAAATTAGTATAAGGGGTGATATAACCACAAGTATTTTCTATTTGCATGAGACATATTTTATTTCATAAGATAATCACATTTGAAAGGATAAAAATGGACATAAAAATAGAGGAATGTGTTTATAGTTAATAATAAGTGATAGCTACAGCAAAATGTGGAAATCAAGAATAATTAAAATCAGTAAATATTTTAAGGCTTTACCATCAAAGCTGATTTGCTTTTCATTTTCACTAAGAAGAATTTCAGGATTAATAGAAATGAATTAAGAGGGCAAAGAGCAAAACTTTAATAATACTGTACTGAATAAAACCACTTCATCAGCATCATGCATGGCAATTTCCACTTCTAATTAGACTTGGCCCATATTTCAGGAGTCATTTGACATTTTACAGAATAGCAAAAATGAACTATGTCAGATTTTTGCACTATTGACTTACTTTCTTGACCATTTTAAGGTCTAGTCTTAAGATGGATAATCCTCTGATATATCTCAGTTGGCCAAGCAACGAACATTGTTAATAGCTGTAAAACAATACCACTCCTTTTTCAACTTTGCAACTCCATTAATTTTATTCTATTTCTGTACTATTATATTACACATCTTGTGAACAAGGAGAGAGATTTATCTTTTCATTGACATTGTGCTTACTATGTTTGAATATTAGAAGCCTTTTGGATATTCAGAATAAACAAATGAAGAAACTTCAAATAATTCATAGTATTAGTTGAAAAGGATACCAGAAGAGTGGGTAATGGTTAAATCATGTAATAGAATATTATCATGCTGAAAAATGATGCATTTTAATAATTTAGAAAAGCACTGGATTTTTATATGAACTGATATGTAAAATGGAGGAGAACTAGGAAGAAGAATATGCAAAATAACTACAAGGATATTAATGAAATTAATAACAAAGAAGAAACTATAAACTGACTACTGCATGATTGATGTGTTGATTGGTTTTGCTGAATTTTCCTTTTTATACTTTGCTACCAAGGATGGATAAATTGATAGGGGTAGATAGAGGGACATATTTAGAAATGAAGATGATGTCCAAAAAAAAGAAATCAATATTGCTGTTTTTTTTAAAGAAGGAAAGAAAGGTCATTGGATTTAGAAGTAAAAAATCTGAAAGCTTATAATCTCAGTGTGGAAAAAGATGCAAAAACTATCCAGGAAACTCCCTGAGAAGAAGCTACTTAGACTCTGCTTGAAGTCATGCAGTGAGAAACATCCAGTATCTCTATAGGCATCCTATTCTACTTTTAGACTGGACTGATTGTAAGGAATGTTTTTGCTACCAGCCAAAGAGTGATTCTTTGCACTATCCACTCATTGACTCATTCAACCTCGGGGGGCCAAGCAGAACAAGACTGTAAAACAGTATCTCCCATTTCAAATCTATGTTTTGGGGGGGAAAATATTCTTCATAATCAGAGATCATAGCATCTCCTAAGAAATTTTAGTTGTTTTCTATTATCTCTGAGGCAAAATACAAACTCCTTAGCCTTTAAAAACTCTTCAAAGTTTGGTTTCTAAAACTCATAAGATTTACTTTTGCTTTTGCTACATTTCAATTAAACTTGCTGCTGGTTATTTCCCAAACTAGGCATCCTGTTTTCTGCCTCTGTGACTGCATAGAATATGTTATATGTATGGAATGTGAATGAACTCTCTTTGCAAAATTCTTTAGAAATATTATCTCATTTTATTCTTACACCAACCTTGAGAAGATAGAAGGTATTTTCAGATTGAAGTCACCACAGTTGGGAAGAGGGTGGAGAAGGGTCAGACAGCTCTTGCAGAAGGGATGATTTTAGCCAAGTTTTTAAGGGAGAGAGGCAACAGTGAATAGAAATAGGCAGTGAAAAGTCTCCATGGAGTCAAAAGATGGTGTCATATGAGAAGAAACGCCAAAAGGTCAGTGTCCCTCATAGAATATGAGGGAGTGAAGTGTAATCTTGGGAAAAAACAATAGAAAGGGGCCAGTCTTTGAAGGATTTTCATTGTTAAAGAGAACCTTTTAGACTTGATCCTAGAGGTAAAAAGGAGATATAGTGTTGATTGATTCTAGGAAAGGGGAGGGAATCATATGGTCAGATTTGTTTGTGCTTTAGGAAAATCAATGGAAAGTTCATTAGAGGATGAATTAGGGAGGGAGGAGACTTTAAACAAAGAAAAAAATGACTAGGCTTTTGAAGTAGTAGTATAGATGTGAGGTGATGAGAGCTGATCCCAAGATGGTGACTGGAGATAAGAGGACATATGTAAACACTTTTGTGGAAGTCAAAATGATGACTTGACAAAAGATAATAAGTATTACAGGTAAGACTTGAATGCAGATCTTCCAGTTCTAGAGACAAATGATCTTTCTAACAAATCATACTGTCGAAAGTTTATTATTTACATTCATAATGGATCCAAAGATTTTCCCCTAGCCAGATTTATATATGGTAGAACTTAGTGATTACCAAAATCAGTACTAGGTAAATATGAAAGGTATTTTCACAATGCAGAAAATGAATCCTAATCATTTCATTAAAATGTAATAAATAATAATAATAGGATGTACATGTGCTACCATGCTATACATATTTCCATGTTTGTCATGCTGTAAACGATACATCATTTATACTAGAGAAAATTTCATGAAAGAAATCAAATGAAAAAAGGTATGTTTCAATCTGCATTTAGAGTCTGTTAGTTCCCTCTCTGGCGATGGCTAGCTTTTTTCATCAGGAGTCCCTTGTAATTGTCTGAGATCCTTGCATTGCTGATAGTAGTTAAACCATTCACAGTTAATTATCTTGCATTATTGCTTTTACTGTATACAGTGTTCTCCTGGCTCTGCTCACTATATTTCGCATCACTTCACATAAGCCTTTCCAGGTTTCTTTTGTGATTATCAGTTCATCATTTCTTAGGCCACAATAGTATTCCATCACAATGGAATTCATGTTCAGCCATTCCCCAGTGAAGAACTTCCTCTCAGCTTCCAATGCTTTGCCACCATTAAGAAGAGTTGCTATGAATATTTTTTGTAAGGGACTATCTTTCTTTTCTAATAGTATATAGAGTGATCATGGTTACAGTATTTTTATATATATATTTGGTTGTTTATCTTTGACCATCCTAACCTCTGTACTATACCAATTTCCTTATGAGGGCTGCTGGAGTAAGTCTTCAGCACCAATTCAAAAAAGTAAATTGTCATAGGAAGAAGAAATTGAGGAAACCACTTCTAATAGTTTACCCCCCTTTCCTGATTTTATATTTGGGGAAACTGAGGCCAAGAGAAAGGAAATGACATCTCTCAAACTCAAATAGGCAGTGAAATGGCAACGCTGGAATTGGAACCCGAGTGTCCAGATGCTTTTCTGTTGTACTCAAAATCTTGACTTTCCCCCCCTTTCTCCTCCACAGAGTAATTATTCCAAACTTTGGTTTTGTGACTCCTCTGGGAAGCTCCATTGCTCCAGTGACTGTCTTGAGATCTTCAACACAGAAGGAATATTAATTCATTTTAATTTGTTAAAAGAAGTTTGCCATATAATGTTAAGGGGAAAAAAAGGCATGTTTCAGAAATCAAATAGTGATAGAGTATTGTAAGCCTGAAAGGGTTCAGAAATGCTGACCCCTGGTCTGTAAAAAGCTTTTGCTCATTCTGATGCAATCACATAACAGTTAGTCACCTGGAAGTGTGTCAGCTGCAAGTTGGCCAAAACCATAGAGCTTTTTGTTGTGTTCCTATTCTAGTTTGAGCCACATAATCCTGCTTTCTTCATGATTTTAACTCAGGTAGAACTAATTTGAAACCTTGAGGTACAAAAAAAAAAGGTTTTTTAAAAGGTTGCCAAGAATTGCAGGCTGAGACTTTTTTTATGATGTGAAAATAGTCTTTGCAGTAACTCTAGCTGTTCATATCCTGAGAAGTGTTTACTTGAAAAGTTGACAGTCTTATTGATTTTTTTTCATTGCAAACCCATTCTCAGGATTGAACCCTTCCAAGAGAATTATTAAAACGTGAACCTCAGTAGGTTATTGAATCATTGAAGACAGGTCTGAACAAAAGAAATCTAGGCCTTAAGGATATGTGTACATTAATGCAAAATAAACACTTTGGAAATGAATTCATTGGTGCATTATATTGCTTAAGACCAGAAGAGAAATAATGTACTTTAGTTGAAGTAGGCAGGCTATCAGCTCATTGGATCTCTTGGGATCAAATTTCCAAATCTGTAAAGTAGGGTTAACAATACCTTGTTTATCTGATGTTGAAGGTTTGTCTCTTTTTTGCTTCAGCTCCAGTATATGATTGGGAGAAATGAAATAACCTCACCAAATGAGCGGATATTTTTATATTATTGTGTGTAGAGATATATGCCTAGATTTAGAATAAATAGATACTTAACAGAAAGGTTAAGTAAATAGATGCTTAACAGAAATGTGTTTGTTTATTTTGCTTTGCTTATCAAATCCAACTTTTATGCCTCTTATCTTACCAATGGAAAATACTTCCTCACTGTAGGGTTCACAATTTAGTTCCCTTGTGGATGTTATCTCCAACAAGTACTTGATACACAGAAGGCATTTAATAAATACTTATTGATTGTTTGAACAAGCAGAGACTATTTTGGGTGGAACTAGCACCTGGAAGAAGTCAGGGTTGGATGAGCTTCTAAGATAAGCAATAACTTTACAGATATTGGATATAGTGTTCTAACCATTATACATGAGTGCAGGATCAAGTAGGGAGAGGCAACAATTCTTTTAATCAACATGACAGCAAAGCCAACATTAGGAGCAAGTAGTCACACAATAGGATAGCGTTTGTAGGGTATTAAGAAGACTCTCCCTTCCTCCCTCCCAAATGCAGTCAGTCTTTTTTTTTCTCTCCTGGTAGGGAGGAATCTGTGATTTTATCAGTATAAAAAGTTCCCAGTGAGTACCAAAGCACTCTGCTTCTAGTTTTGTCATTGTTTGCCTTGCTTGCCTGAAGCACCGGGCAGTTCAATGGCCTGTCTGATCCCTTAACTAGTGGAGATCAGAGAAGAGATTGAACTAAGATCTTGGAGACTCTAAAGCCGGCTTCTTGCCTAAAAAATGTCTATTTCAATCTTGTCGCACTGTCTGTCTTAAATTACAATAATTACAGATTCATTTGGGTGAACCCAAATTCTCTTTTAAAATGCAAATTCTCTTTGGAAGGCTATAAGTCATTCACATCTTCATGCTAATGAATTTAATTAGCTTGCTTTCCTTCTAACAACTAGCAGAAATTGCTATCTTGAAGGCACTGGAGTTTTGATGGACATACAGATGGAGGGGGGTTATCATTAAACAGCATGAGCCTGTTTGAGGGAGTGTCTGTTTGAGGGAGACACTTATCCTGTGTCTGGAGGAGTGGAGCTAGGGAATAACTTCTGAGGCAGCAGTTTCCTTTGACTCTTTTTTTTTTTTAAACCTCTACCTTCCGTCTTGGAGTCAATATTGTGTATTGGCTCCAAGGCAGAAGAATGGTAAGGGTAGGCAATGGGGGTCAAGTGACTTGCCCAGGGTCACACAGCTAGGAAGTGTCTGAGGCCAGATTTGAACCTAGGACCTTCTGTCTCTAGGCCTGGTTCTCAAACCACTGAGCTACCCAGCTGCCCCCTTTCATTTGACTCTTGAGGTGTGTGTTTGGGTATTTGGGATGAGTGATATTGTACAGAATTTCACAAGAGAGTGAGAATGGCTCTGGATACTAATGTACTTGCTACCCTTGTCATGGTGGCTGAAGGTTTCCAAATGTTACTAATAAGGTACTTTTCCAAAATAAATTAAATAAGTTTTATCTATGTTTTTTTTTCTTTCTCACATGGACTGTTATTGTCCATTGACTCCATCTTCATCCATATCCAATAGAATCCTATGTCACAAGTATTCAATATCCCTAAATAAACAAACGGCTATCTTAAGACAAGTTTTGCCATATTTCACAAATACTGTCTACTACTCAACAACTTAAGAAGAGCTGTTTCACAATGAGAACTTTTGAACAAATCAATCAAGCACAATTTATTAAGCACTTTTGATATGGGAAATGTGCATATATGCTTTCTATAGGAAAAAAAAAAGCAAAAATAGTTCCTCCCAGCAAAAAAGTTACAAAGAAAATCAATCAACTAACAAGAATTTGTCAATGTTTATAGGTATCAAGTTATATATTAGTGATACAAAGGCAAAAACAGTCTTTGCCTTCAAGGAGATCACATTGTAAAAAGACAGACACTATTTAAATAACTACATACATTTATAGCTACTTATATAGAGAGAATCAATAACACATTATCTCAGAGAGAGGGTTTTGGCAAAAGCCTGTTATAGCAGGTAGGATTTGAGATGAGTTCTAAAAAAAATGTAAGGCAATATAAGAGGATAGATGAGGTGGAAGAGCATTCTAAGCAGGAGGGAAAGTTAATAAAAAAACAGAGTTGGGGTATGCCATGTGGTGTTTGAGTAACAGCAAAGAGGCAAGTATAGCCAGGTCACAGAGTATAGGGAAGGGAGTAGAGATTTTAAAAATAATGTAATTATGAAAGGGTCATGTTATAAAGCACTTGGGTTTACATTGTTGTAGTTATTGAGTAGATTTTTATTTTAGCTCTGCTTACTCCACTCTGCATTAGTCCATATAAATCAGTGATTCCCAAAGTGGGCACTACTGCCCGCTGGTGGGTGCTGCAGCAATTGATCCAGGGGGGAGGTGATGGCCACACTTTTTTTGTATTACATTCTATTCTGAGTTCAATAAATAGTTTCATAATTTCCAGGACGCACTAAGTAATATTTTTTCTAGAAAGGGGGGTGGTAGACCAAAAAAGTTTGGGAATCACTGATATATCTTCCCATTTTTTCCCTGAAATATTGATATTTCTTATTTTTCAGTGGTACAACAATATTCAATTACATTCATATACTGCAATTTGTTCAGCCAGGCTCCAGGTGATGGGAACCTACTTTGCTACTAATTCTTTGACACTAGATTATAAAAAATGTTACAAAAAAATAATTTGGTATATATGAAATCTTTCCTTCTTTGACTATTTTTACAAATATGCCCAGTAGAAATGTCGTATAGGTCAAAGTATAGAGTTTAGTAACTTTTCTAATCTATTTCTATATTGTCTTCCAGAATGGGTGGACTAGGTCAAAATTCTTTTTTTTTTTTTTTTTGTTTTTTAAACTCTTACCTTCCATCTTGGAGTCAATACTGTGTATTGGTTCTAAGACAGAAGAGTGGTAAGGGTAGGCAATGGGGGTAAAGTGACTTGCCCAGGGTCACACAACTAGGAAGCTTCTGAAGTCAGATTTGAACCTAAGACCTCTCGTCTCTAGGCCTGGCTCTTAAGCCACTGAGCCACCCAGCTGCCCCCATAGATCAAAAATTCTAACTAAGGTATCTTCTCTCTCAATGCTCATTGTCATTTCACAGAACTAGAGATGCTACGATGGAAGGGTTATAGTTATTGTGACCTCTCAGAGATTTCAAGAACTATATCTTAGGGAAAATAGAAAAATTATATATATACTAGATCTGTAACACCTAAAAAATAAGGAAAGAGCAAATAGATAGATCAATATTTATGGTAACTCTTGATAGTAATCAAAAATTAGGAATGGAAGGGTTCTCCTATTGAGAAATGGAATAAAAAATTATTATATATGAATGTCAGAGAATATTACCTTGTCATAAAACATGTTGAATGGACAATTTCAGAGAAAATTAGGAAGACATTCATAGGATAATATAAAATGAAAAGATTAGTAGTGGAACAAGGAAATGATAATAGCATTGGAAAGAAAAAAAAAACCTCGAGAGACTTTGATCAATGAAATAATAAAACAAATTCACATGAATGAATATGAAAACACCACTCACATCCTGACAGAGAGGTAATAAACTTAAACGGTACAATGAGACATACATTTTTAGACACTGTTTGTGTGGGAATTTTTTGTCAGACCATGTAGATATGTACCATGGCATTTGCTGTATTTTAATTTGCTCATTGAGGATTAGCAAGGAGGACAGATTAATATACAATACTTATAGGTAGTTTTTAAAATAAGTAGAAAAAAGAACTACATCTCAGAAAACATTTCCTGACATGGACTGAGACATTAGTTAATAACTGGAATATAAAGTCTTACATGTGTCACTTCTGGCCTTTGTGTAAAGAATAATTCTAAAATCTGCTGCTGTTGCATCATTTACTTTTAGTTCCACAACTAAATATCCCAAGTAAAAATTAAAAAACAACAACAATGAAGAGATAACTTGTAACCCATCCCAGATGGAGTACTGGAGCCATAAAAATACCACAATTTAGGGACCTGGAATGGCTATTAGCCCCTTAGCAATATTATTGCCAAGTATAGGTTTTGGGATTTTATATAGCAAATCTAGTTCTTTATATGCCTCTTTCCTGTACAGAAAGAAATGCTTCTGTTTCATGTCTCAGGAAGAGGAAAGCATCACCTCTTTGGTGGTGAATTTACTTTACCCAATGCAATTGCACAATTAGCATATCATGTCTGGTTTGGAAAACATTCTTATACTTCAATTTGCCCCCAGATGCCGGGTCCCAGTGCTCCCAATTTATCCTTTCCCCCCAACCAACATTTTAGCAGTCTGTGTTACACATTAGCAAATCAGCAGTATTTTAAGATGATTTACAGAGAGCTTAAGAGAAAACTGCACTTTTCAAACTCCAAGGCTTGGCAAACCCCCTTGAGCATTAATTTAAGGTTCCCGCTTCCTGAAATCCCTTTGACATAAAACATCCATCGGAGTACTTGAGCTCTACATATTTTCTGGAAGTAGTTTTTAATAGGTAATGATGAGTGCTGGGTTGATCAATATCCTTTTCTTTTTCTTGAAAAACTATCAAGTTGATACCAGATTATTTTAGGAGAGTCTTGTGAGTTACCAAGAGCATATACGCGTCTCTACGACAATTGATGCCCAGGCAAGCTGTTCTCTGGCTGCTCCAAGCAGACAGTGTCTGTTGCTTTGACATGCTACAGCGAATGCAACAATAAATAACCTGGTTCTTTCACAAGCAGAGAATTCTATTTGCCAGAAAAGATTACAGGGTTGAATTCAACAATATGAAAATATTTGTGAGTATACCAACTACTGGTAGGTTGCGGTGCTTTTCACAGGCAGTGAACTGGGAAGGTCGTGGAAACCTTTGTAAAAATCATCTGGCACGGGAGCAAGGCACACATGGGTTTTATTTATGATACTTTTCAATAACCCTGAACTCCAGGATCAGTTGGTTGCCGTATACAAAGCAGTAGGAGACCACCCAGGAACATTTGAATGATATTCTTGGAAATATATAGATGCACACACATGCACGCACTGTTAATGTTGGTTAAGCCAGCCTCCATTTATAGCTGTTGGCCATACTTGTTATTAGATTTAAGTGGTGCAAAAACAGAGCAAGGAAGTGGTCAACTGGACTCCATCCATTTGTATCAACTTGCATCTCTATAATGATAAGAGCTTTTAATTAAATATTAAGGTAGGAATGCTGATATACAACATTCAAAAGGGCTTTTTTCCCTTCTCATAGAATTTAGGGAACTGTAAAAACCATAGTCAAAAGGAGCTGAAAGTTTTCCTCAGAGAGCCTCTCCAATGCAGAGAGCCTAAGCTTATAACCATGCCCAGATTTATGGCTCTCCTATTCGAGACCATCTCCTGGGAACAAGATGCCATCTTATCTGTAATGTTTCCTGTTTCCAGGCCTTACAGCATGGGTCACAGTAAGAAATAGAACCCGGACTTGTCAAGGCATTTGTGTTTCCTAGGGAAAGTGGGAAAAATATGTTTCCAGCTTGGGTGATTTCATCACCTATGTTTTACTCTCCTCAGAAAGATTCGAGGCTTCGCTGCAGAGAAGTTATTATTTTATGACTTTATGGTTTCAGAAATGGTTTGAAAGTTTAGGGGAACAGGAATGTGAGCTGAATCTTTGGAGGAAGAACCCTCACTGTGAAATGCTCAGAACCATTGGAACAAGGAAGAATTTGCAAAGTGTTTTTGCCCAAAATGGTGAGATAGGTAATGATATTATCATCATTAAAGAGATAAGGGAACTTAAATAGGATAAGTGATATGAAGGCAGTTCCCAAGTCTGAGCAAAGTACTTTTTTCTATACCTATATATAATACAGAGTTTTCACCTCCAGATCGAACCCTGACTTAACTTGTTATAAAAATCATAAATAGTTATAATTCATCAAAAGATTTTCTAGAATTAGAAATAGGTGATTTTTAAAGTCAGTAATTAAAATATATCCTTATAAATGATAAAATATTACACAATGGTGTAACCTATATCAAACTATCTACTGCCTTGGAAAGGTTCGGGAGGGAGATTATCTGAATCTCAAAATGTCAGAAAACAATTGTCAATAACTGTTTCTACATGTAGTTGAAAAAATAAAATTCAATAAAAATATGCTCTTCATTTTGCTCCTTGAGTGTCGTGTCTTTGTCCACCACTTAGTTACAAGTATTCTTTAGACACTAAACTAGCATTTTTGTAGAGTTTGTGCTTTAGATTTATGATAATTTACCCCTTGTACAAAAGACATAGAATTAATATAACAATATAACAAGATAGAAAGTTGGCACAGGAGTCAGGAAGAACTGGCTTCAAGTTCTGTCTCTTTTATATACTGGATATGGGACCTTGGACAAGTTGTTCAACTTGTCAGTGCTTCAGTCAACTCTGATATTTTGAGCTGAAGAGCATTTACCAAACTGCATTTGTCAAAGGAGTCCCTTGGTTGTTCTCTATTCCAGTAAAACCACAGTGTGCTCTGTATGCGTTTGTGTGCACCTCCAGATCCAAGCCTTCATTTTACATTCCATTCTCCATTTCCTCCAGATAGTTCTTCCTAAAAACTCCTCTTCAATCATGTCATTACTCTGCTCTAAAATCTTTTCCTACATGGTCTAATAATTATAGCCTGGTATTTTAGGCACTCCACAATCTAAATTTTCCAAATTAGAATTCTAAACATATCTTCCCACCATTCCGTAATATTAGCTTTCTTGTCTAGTTAGACTGATCTCTTCTCTGTCACCCCAGATTGTCTTGCATATGATCTTTCCCTGGAATTATCTCTTCCCTTCTTTCTTACCAAAATTCATTTTCAGGCATTTAACTAATATTTGATCACCCATTGTATGAGACACTTAGGATGCAAAGACCAAAATAAAACTATGTATGACCTCCAGAAATTCTGATTCTAATAGAGAAAATAATACCTTCACAGATAAGGAAATGCAAAAGATGCAACCCAGTTTCCAGAAAGAGTGTATCAACTACTGGGGATTAGTGATAGGTAGGCAGATTTGGGCAAACCAAGATAGATTTCCACAAGAGGTGGCATCTAAACTTATGTTTGAATGAAATTCAGAATTCTATAAGGGAGAGAAAAAAAAAGGTGAATATTCTGGGCACACAGGACAGGTGGTGCAAAGGTATGGAGGCAAAAAAGTTCTATTTGTAAAGCAATAAGTAAGCTTGTTTGATTGAAACATAGGGTGTGAAGGAGATCATTCTAACCCAACCTTCAAGACCTAAGTCATGATCCACAGCCTTAGTGAAACCTTCCCTGATTGCTGTAGCTCACAGCGATATCCCCTTCCTCTGAAGTCTTAATACTTAATTTCATTACCTATACTTATTGTTGACAGAGGTTGGGATCTTGGCAGAGGTTGGGATCTTTCATTCTTTCATTGTGAGGAATTCCTCATGTGAGAATCCCTTTCACTCATTGAGATGGGCAGTTTGGCTGCAATGGATGATCAGAGAGTAAGCTGGGGCACTAAGAATAAAAGGGATTTGCTTATGATCACACAATTGTATTTATCGTGGACCGGATATGAACCAAGGTATTCCTGCCTCAAAAACTGGCCGACTATGTTGTATTAAAAACCTGCATCTAATACTTAGCACATAATGGCTGACTTCATAAATTAGCTTTTAACATGCCATTTTCTCCATTAACTTATAAAAGTATACGTTTACATAAATATGAGTTTATATACCATGTTGTGTATCTTCTAATATCCTCCATTGTGATTTATATAAAGTAACCATTAAATTGATTACAGGGAGGTAAATTTGGACCCAATATTAGGAATGCCTTCTAAATTATAGCTATCAGAAAGTTGAATCAGATGCCTTAGGCAATAACGAGTTCCCAATCAATGAAGGTCTTTGAAAAGGCAGCTAGATAATACAGTTAATAAAGTTTTGAACCTAAAATCAGGAAGAACTTCTTTCAAAATCCACTCAAACATTTATACACTGTGTGAGTCTGGGCAAGTCATCTAACCTTTGTTTATCTCAGTTGCTAAACTGTAAATGGAGATAATAATAGTACCTGCTTCCCAGGGTTATTGAGAGGAGCTAACATATGAAGCACTTTGCAAACCGTAGTGTTCTATAAATTCTATATGACAAACTTGAGTAATAACTTGATGATTGTTGTAGCATAAATTCCTGTTCATAGGATTCTTAGCATCACAGATTAATAATTCAAAGGTCTTCAGAAGTCATCTCTTCTAATACCTTCATTTTACTAATAATGAAACTGAAGCCTAGAGAGGTTAACATCTTGTCCAAAATTAAAACTAAAATTCTGCATTCAATCCTAACTTCAAATTCAGCATTCTTTTCATTTCTACTATATCATGATAGAATAATTAGGTATAGAGTAGACTACAAAACTATGAAGGCCTTTTTGAAACTCAGACCCTATGACTACAAAATGTGCAGCATCATTTCATATTATAGAATAGATATTTCTTTTTTCTCTTCACTTTAATTAGGATATGTCATTTACTTATTTAGTATTTAAATAACATATTAGAGCAACCTGGCTGACCTAGGTGAATTAATAAAACTATCAATTAGGTCTAACTCCTAAATAGCATCCCTGGAAGAATATAACTTGATTATGTCTATTTGGTAATCAGGAAAGTGCCTGGAAACTTTTATTTATAAGATATTGTATATGGAAGATAACTATAATTTTTACATGCCATATTTTTATTTTGAAAGCTTTATTTCAATTTTTTTTCTTGACAGCTATTTTTTTTAAACCCTTAATTTCGGTGTATTGTCTCATAGGTGGTAGAGTGGTAAGGGTGGGCAATGGGGGTCAAGTGACTTGCCCAGGGTCACACAGCTGGGAAGTGGCTGAGGCCGGGTTTGAACCTAGGACCTCCTGTCTCTAGGCCTGACTCTCACTCCACTGAGCTACCCAGCTGCCCCCCTTGACAGCTATTTTTAACTATTTTCTAAATCTTCTTTTACAATATTAAAGATGTTCAAAATTTTCTGACTTGGTTTTGTTTTCCACTAACTTGCCCACTAGAGAGATTCTAGGTGAACTTTTGCTTTGAGATGAGACCACATAGCATGTTAAAAGTTTCTGCTCATGGTATTATTCTACTTCAAAGCAAGAATGATTTTTCAGTTCTCTTTATTGTAATTTATCATTTTCCAACTCAAAAGAAAATTAAATCACTATGATACTTCAAAAAATGATAATTTAACAGAATTATCCAAAGTTTGGAGTCAGATTAGTCTTCACAGACTAGTAGACTATTTACTATTCCTACTAGACCTTGAAGTCCCTAAGATTTTGCTGAGAAGTCCTTGCTAGTCAACATCTGGATCATGTCATAGTTAGGAATTATTTTCTGCCTAATAGTTTCTTTGCCGGGTTTGCTTCCCAAAACACACATGGTTTATTTCTGGTGTTTATCTTTAGCTTGGCAGGGTTTGAAAGTGTCATGTTTCTTTTCATCTTCAGTTTTTAAGGGAGCTATTTTGCATAAATTATTCTTCTTCTAGGTGTGAATAATGATGGAGTTTTTCCATGTGTTCTTTAGAGATTATTATTAAGTGACTCTACTCTTATATTTTCTTCCTGTGATTCATATCTCAGACTTAACATTGCTGCTAATGTCAAAGATTATTTCCATCTCCAAGTTTTAAGTATTGCTGAATTTTTTTCTCTTTTAATGCCTAGCTTTTCCACAGAATTCTAGGCTACTACATCTGGAAGGTACTTAAAAATGTAACTATTAGCATCTTTTTTCATTTTATTTCTTCCATATTTATAAGGTAAACATTGCGTTATTTTTAGGAGATATATTATTAAATTGAGTAGGGGGCAAGAATAATTATTTTTCCATTGTTTGCAAATATACATGTTGAGAATCTTAGGTTAATAAGTATTGTCCAATTGAAAGCAATGAATATTTATGGAGCACCTATAATGTGCTAGGCGTTTGAAGAAATAGAAATGGAAAAGTACTCTTGAGATGCTTAAAAGTTTGCTCTCATTGTGGGCAAAAGTCAGTAACTTCATTAATAAATGGTTGAAAAGCCTAAAGAGGCCTAAACTTCAATGGGGTATGGTCTGGGTGCCCCAGGGGTATTGTCACAAGAAGATGAAAGAGAATATTAAGGGAAAAGTTTTCTTGCTGATTGTTCTTCCTGTGTTAAACAATACTGTTTTCTTCAACTGACCTTATTCCCTGAGTTTGAGGTCCTATTGTCATTACTCTGAATTATCCTTACTTTATTAATGTTCTCCCAATGATGCAGCACTCAGAATTGAACACAACATTCCAGATGTGGTTTGACTAATGCTGAGTATACTGAAACAAATTCTTTGATGCCAATCCTCTAGTTGAAAAAAATTCACTAGATAAAAGACAAACCATTATTTAACACATTTATATACCAAGTATAATATTTAAGATGATTTTTCCTAGTAAATTATATAATAGACTTATTGAACTCTATGAAAACCATGATTTTAAAAACCTCAAAAACAATAATTGAAGAATCATAAATTTAAATTGTTCAGGTCAATTAGAAAAAGAGGGCAAAGTAAAGATAGAATGAATTCACCAATCAACTCCTGGGGGGGGAACCCTTTGATCTAAAAGTCCCAGGAATTTCATAGTTAAAATACAGAACTTTTTCATCAAAGGAAGAAAAAAATCCTTTAAGGGTCAAAAAGGAGCAGTTCAAATAACAATGAACCTGTCAGGATCACAAAATACCTGGTATTTTTTACTATTAAAGAATAAAGAGCTTAAAATAAAATATTCCAAAAGGTAAAAGACATGGACTTAAAGATGAAAATAATTTATGCACATCTTTTGCCCTTAAAATATTGTATTTTAAATTCTTTAGTCTTTTGCAGTAAAGTTGTACCTATTCCTATTTGGGGTCTGGGTGTGTGTGTGAATGTTTAGTGGACTAGGTGACTTTCAAATATTTCTAATGAAAAGACCAGAGTAGAATAAGAACTTTGAAATGTGAACAGGAGAAACAACAGAAACCTATAAAGGTGGATTTATTTGAGGAATTTAAAAAGTCTATGTGACTATGCAGTGCTAACATTTGGAAAAGAGGTAAAGAAAAAAAAATCTCCTTTACAACCTTAATGGCTTGATAGGGTTTGTAGGAAGTTAAAAAAATCAAAATAAAAACAGGACCTTAAGGGAAGATAGGCTCATTCTGTTCTGAAAATTTTATTAGGAAGACTATAAAAGACAACTAAAACAATACACTAGTGGAGAAATAATGGGAAGAGATTGAACTTGCTATTTCTTATGATAGGGATGTTTGAGGAGAGTATATAAACTTCTCACTGTTTTTTACTTGAACAAAGTTTAAAAAGGCTGAATACACACATATACTTACACACAAAGTATTTGGTGTAAGAAACTCGATAGGAAAACAAGTGGTGATAGGGAGAAAGAGAGATTAGCAGAGAGTATAATATAGGTCAGAGGTCGGCAATCTTTTTGGCCGTGAGAGCTATAAATGCCACATTTTTTAAAAATATAATTTCATGAGAGCCGTACAGTGCTCACAGTGCGCTCCTGTAACAGCGTCTGAAAAAAAAATTGACTTCATGGCTCCTGCAGAAAGAGCCATATGTTGCTAACCCCTGATATAGGTAATATGCAAGCAAAACAAACTTCCTGATCTTCAAGGGGATTTAAAGAGAGAAAGAAGAGAAGAAAAAATCTAAGATCTAAGGTAATTGCCTTTTGAGAATGATTGAACATATTGTGGTATATGAATATGCTAGAATATTGACATGATATTAAAAAAATTTCAAAAAATCTGGAGAAGTATAAATTGATGCAGAAAGAAATAAGTAGAAGAGCAGAACAATTTTTATAATGACATCATACATAGAAAGACAACTCTCAAAGTCTTAAATCTATTCAAGGCAACAACCAACTATATATTCATAGGATTGATGATGAAGCATTTTTCCCATGTTCTGGTAGACAGATGATTAACTCAAGATGCAGAGACATTTGTACATCCCCCCCCACATACCCACGTGAACACACATACACAGATTGATTTGATTTGTCCTTTGCTTGAATATACAGTTTATTTTTTAAATTTAATTTAATTTTCCTCCAATTATATGTAAAATATTTCTAATATTTTTCAAAGTTTATCTCCTTTCCTTCCTCTCTACTCCCCCCAAGTTCCTTCCCTTGAGATGGTAATCCATCTTATAGATTAAACTGATGGAATCATGTAAAATATGTATCTATATTAATCCTTTTGTAGAAGAAAAGGAGTAAAAAATAAGAAGGAAAATTTCAAAAATGTCTTTGATCTGGATTCAGACTTTATCAATTCTTTTTCTCTGGAGGCAGATGACAATTATTATCATGAATCCTTGGGTATAGTTTTGGATCACTGTGTTGCTGAGAATAGCTGTTATTCACTTTTGTTCCTTGTACAGTATTCCTGTCACTGTGTACAATATTCTCCTGGTTCTGCTTATTTCACTCTGGTTCAGTTCACATAAGTCTTCCAAGGGTTTTTTTTCCTAGCTCTTCCTGCTTGTCATCTCTAGTGTTCCATTAAAATCATATAATAGACTCAAGAGAAGCAAAAAAAAGGTAAACAGGAAACAGGAAAGAAAAGATTATTTATTATGGTTAAACTGTATACATTCCTATATGGGGAGATGGCCCTTGCAACTCCAAAAATTTTGTTATTATTAGTGCAGTTAGGAGTTTATATAGAAAGAGCAGAAGAGAGTAACACAGTTAGGAGTATACATAGAGAGAACAGGAGAGTGTGATTTAAATAAGATGGGATGATGTAAAAAATAAAATTAAGGCATGAGGAAGGTGAATGCATTGGGAAAAGGAAGAATCTAAAAACAACATGGAATAAATTATCTCACAGAAGAAAAGATATGAAAAAGCATTCACAGAAGAAGGGGAAATGAGGAAATTGAAGAGGAGAATATGTGAACCTGAATGGAAAAATTGACTCTCCATTAAGCTCTAGTCCTTTCATTAGGAAAGTTTGAAAGTCCTCCATTTCATTGAAGAGTCATTTTGCCAATGAAGGACAATGCTTAATTTTGCTGGGTGATTCTTTGTTGAAGTCCTAGCTTCTTTGCCTTCTATAATATCACATTCCAGGCCCTTTCATCCTTTAATATAGAAATTGTTGGATTGTGGTTTCACAATATCTGAATAGTTTCTGTATGGCTATTTGAAATATTTTCTCCTTAATCTGGAAGTTATAGAATTTGTCTATAATTTTCCTGGTAATTATCCTTTAGGGATCTCTTTCAGGAGGTGATTGGTGGATTCTTTCTATTTTTATTTTGTCCTTTGGTTCTAGAATATCAATGTGGTTTTCTTTTGTAATTTCTTGAAAGATAATGTCTAAGTTCCTATTTGTTCATGACTAGCAGGTAGTCCAATAAATCTTAAATAATCTCTCCTGGATTTATTTTCATGGTTGGTTGTTTTTCCAATGATATATTTCACATTTTATTTTATTTGTTCTTTTTACTTTATTTGATTATTATTTGATGTCTCATGGAATCATTAGTTTCCACTTGCCCAATTCTAATTTTCAAGAACTGATTTTCTTGAATAAGTCTTTTGAACCCCCTTTTCCATTTAGTCAATTCTATTTTGTAAAGATTTTTTTCTAAGTGAATTTTTATTACCTCTTTTTCCATTTGGTCAATTCTGCTTTTTAAGAAGTTCTCTTCATTGGACTTTTGTACCACGTTTTCCAATTGGCCTACTTTTTATAAGGTATTAATTTATTTAGTATTTTTTGCCTCCTTTACCAAAGTGTTGACGTTTTTTTTTATGGTCTCCCTTTTAGAACACAAATACAGTATTGACACCAAAAGAGGAAAGCCAGAGGGAAAAGACATAGACCAATCTCCCTAGTGAATATGAATGTAAAAATTTTAAATAAAATACTAGCAAGGAGATAAAGAAATAAAACATAAAAATCATATAGTATAATTGGGGGCATACCAGGAATGCAATGAAGATTCAGTATTATAAAAACTATCAGTGTAATTAATCATATCAATAACAAAACCAACAGAAATCATATGATTATCTCAATAGATGCAGAAAAAAAAATTTGGTAAAAAACAATACCCATTACTATTAAAAATAACAGAGATAGGGCAGCTAGGTAGCTCAGTGGATTGAGAGCCAGGCCTAGAGAAGGAAGGTCCTAGGTTTAAATCTGTCCTCAGACCCTTCCTAGCTTTGTGAGCCTGGGCAAGTCACTTAACCTCCACGGCCTAGTCCTTACCATTCTTCTGCCTTGGAACCAATAGTATTGATTCTAAGATGGAAGGTAAGGGTTTTTTAAAAAATCCTTAAAAAAAAACCAGAGAATGCCAGAATAAATGGAACATTCTTTAAAATGAGAAATGAAATCTATCTATAACAATCATCAGGCATTATCTCTAATGGGGGTAAGTTAAGTCTCCCCAAAATGATCAAGAGTGAAGTAAGAATGTCCACTATAAACACTACTACTCAATATTTTAGTAGAAATGTTAGCTATAGCAATGAGAAGAAGAATAAATTGAAGGAATTAAAATAGATAATGCAGAAATAAAGCTATCACTTTATAGATAATATGAAATTATAGTTAGAAAATCCTAGAGAATCAATAAAAATTAATATAAATAATTAATAACTTTAAGTTGCAGGATATAAAATAAATCCATGTAAATCATCAGTATTTCTTTATATTGACAATATAATCCAACTAGAGATAGAGCAATCTGATTTGAACTGTGAATCAAGCTGAAGGAAGAGGTTTATGCTGGTAATATGCTTGTTGCAGAGGCTACCAGACTTCTGTGTGGAGTTTGAGATCAGAACTTTGTTGGGGAGCAAGCTGAATTTCTTCAGATAGGAGCTCTAGGGTGGTAGGCTAGGAAAGATTTTCTACTTCCCTCATACATTTCTCTCCTTTTACTATATTTTTATTAAATTAAATTATTAAGAGCTACTAGTAACATTTTGACTTACGAAGTTAATTTTATAAATGGAGGCCGCAAGAATTTTTTAACCATTATTATCTTTTTCAAACCAAATTTTAATTATTACATTTGATCACACAATTTTAATTATTACAACTTAGAGAAGTAAAGGAAACACAGATGCAAAAACACATTATTTCTATTTTTGTGTGTGGTGACAAAGAACTGGAAGGTAGGGGAATCTTTATCAGTTAAGGAGTAGTTGAATGAATGTTGGCATATTAATATAATGGAATATCATTGTGCTATAAGAAATGATAAAAGGGATAGTTTCATAGAAATCTAGAAAGACATGCGAACTGATGCTGAGTGAAAGTAAGCAGATACAGGAGGAAAATATACAATAACAGAATTCTAAATATAATCATCTTTGAAAGATTTAAAAACTTTGATTACTACAAGTCCAATCATGTTTCCAAAGTACTCTAGATGAAATAAGGTTGGCAGCTACCTTCCTGACAGAAAGATGATGGACTCAGAGTGCAGACTGAGGTATGTATTTTTATATGAATAATGTAAGAATTTGTTTTACTTAGTTATACATATTTATTTAAAGTTTATTTTAATGGAAGAGGAAGTGAGAAAGGTGATATTTTGTTCATTAAAAAAGATCAAATATGAAAAGTAGATAGAAGAGAACATAAATCCAGAAGGAAGAAAAAAACATTCAAGACCATCTTGAAGGTATTGAATATATTAGATCTTTCTGTAAAGTAAGCAGTATATAATAAGAGACTCACAGGAAGTGCTCTTTTGGATTTATGTTAAAATTATGTTAAAATTAAAAAAAATTTGTTTCGTCCAAAGATGTCAAACTTGGGGTATTGGATCAGTAAAACAACTCTCCAACAGGGTTGGCATGGGGACTAGATTGAAATGTAAATGGAAATGTTTAACAGAATAAGTGAAAATACAACATAAATAATGTTAATTTATCCTTTTCTAAGTCAATAAGGAACCTAAGGTGATTTCTTTCTATTTGAATTTGATAGCTTTGGGACCATCAACTTCTTAGAACAAAGCTTCCTTGTATACTAAGAGTCTAAGAGTTCTTAACCTTTTCCTGGTGTGTGTGTGTGTGTGTGTGATGACCCTTCTTGTCAATCTGGTAGGTAAGGTTAGGTACCCCTTATCTGAACAAGGAAAGCATCTCAGTACATAAAATAAAATATATAGCATTATAAAGAAAACCTATTATATTGACATGCAATTATCAAGATAAATTTTTATTTTAAGATTTAAAAAAATATTTTAATTATTTACTTTAAGTGTTCTTAAAACAAGTTCATGGACCCTAGCCTAGGGATACCTACTCTACAGGCTTCTGTTTGAAAGTTGCATTGTGCATTAAGCTATAGAACATTATTCCATTTACACTGCATTTAAAATTATGCTTTAGTTTAGTCTAAAGAAATCACAAGGGTGGAGAAAGGAATGTGAGGTAAATAAACCCCATAACCCAGTCTATGAACATTTGGATGAATTGTCCATTGATTTGGTCTGTTTAATACATAGACCTTAGGTGAACTCTGCAGATGGAAGATGAGCTGACCCTAGAATTAAATAAATAAAGATGGACCATATCTGGGAAGTTGTGTACTAATTTCAAGCTTTCCTTTGTACGACATAAAATATTTTAAACATCAGAATCCTTCTGGTGATGCTATATAAACATGACTTATGGAATAACATATTCTCTGAAGAATAAAAATTTGGGGTTATCCCAAGGCAATGGATAGCTATTTAACTTAACTAGAAAGCAGCATGATACCAATGATGAATTACAGGAAAGAAGTAGTGTAAAAGTCATCATCAAAGAGATATATAACCATAAAAAGGAGGTAGGCTGGCCATGTAGCAAGAGTGGGGGTTTACAGATGCACAGCCTGCGTGCTCTTGCACTGGTAACCTCATGTTATGATAACTAGAAAAAAAGGCCTCTGATTTCTAAGAGAGGTCTTTATGTCTTCAAAGAAAAGCAGACCAAAGGAAAATCACCGATAGGTTATATATTTCACCAGAAATTTTGACTTTATGCTGTTTTATACTTCATTTCATAGAATGTTAGAATCCCAGAGATGGAAGAATCCTCAGAGAAAAATTAATAGTCATAATTCATGTGTGATTAATGACCTGGTGCAGTGGATAGAATACTGGAGCTAAAATCAAGAAGCCTCATCTACTTGAGTTCGAGTCTAGCCTCAGACACTTACTAGCTGTGTGATTCTACAAGTCACTAGACCTATTTTCCTCTGCTTCCTCATCTCTAAAATGATCTGGAGGAGGAAACGGCAAACCACTTCAGTATCTTTGCAAAATAAATATCCAAATGGGGTCACAAAGATTTGGACATGACTTAAAATAACTAAACAACAACCAGCAATAAATTGAGCTGAGCTTGGTTACTGAACTGAACTTTCTAAAAGTTCCATATCTTCCAAGAAAGTCTAACAAAAGACCTAAATCCAATACATTTGATTGGGAACTATCCTGAATTCCCTGATTTCTCTTCTAAGAAATCCTAATGACAGATCTGCTTCTCAATTCATTTGAATGGAAACTAAGGAGCACAGAGAAGCTAAAGGTCTTAAGACAGGTTTTTCACTGATGGGGTGACGAACCAAGAGGCCTTCTAATGTCTTAAAATGGCCTTAACCTAATAGCCCAGTGGCAGATTGTTAGAAATAATGAAGTCTGCAAATTAGAATTACTTGAGAATTTTAGCATATTGCCTTCATTTACCATCTTTTGAGTTATGTTATTTCTAGTTAGCAATGGCATACTTAGTATCACTCAAAAGATTAAGTATCTGAATTACAGAATCTGTAGCAAGGCCCGTTGGGATTTTTGGTGGATATGAAGGAATTTTCTGTGGGCCTTGACTATGATAGAAAGCACTGGCCATGTCATTTCATGGAAAATAACAACGTAATACTACTTGAGCTTTTTCAGTGGGTAAAAGGTAGTACTAAATATTTTGCCTATTGCTTCCTCATACTTCTTTAGTAATAGCTCTCTCCTCTTCCTACAGTTTCCTCAAAGGGCATTGTCTGATCACAATTATCGATTTCAAAATAATTTCACATATAAAAGCAAAAATATTTCAATGAAAAAAAAGTAAGTCTCCTAACATATATTTAAATATTTTAAAGCTGCCTCTGTAATGATTTAAAAACAAGTAGCTTATTTAATGAAATAAATTCTACCAATAAGCCATTTGGGGAGAAAATTTCATCAAATCATAGATTTGTAGTTATTAAGGGACATCAGTGGTCACTCCCTAGTTTTATAGATAAGGAAACTGAAGCACTGGTAAGTTGTTAAGCAAGTTAAGCTGCCCCCTAAAATACTTGTTTCTTTTTTTCATTTCCTTCTAGTATATTCCTTCCAAAATAAGGAGTTACCATCAGTTGTAGAAACTCAGTTTATATTAAACAGAAATTATATTTTCACTACATTAAATACCTTTTCTTTCATTGTCTTACTCAAAAATTGCTCCCTCTAATTACCAGATGAAATCAGCATTCTTTGGAGGAAGTAAGATCTTGAGATTATAAATTTGCCTTTACGGTCATTTCTCTTACCATAGATATATCTAGTAGTAAATCAAATATAACCTATGGCTGCTTTTTGCACAGTTTGGATGATCTGATTTGTATGCTCCCAACTACTGATCAACATGTATAGTGATTTGGAATATGTGTTTTTTCTTAGAGTTCTACAAGGGTAAACTACATTAATGAACACAAAATAGATACTTTTTGAATGGCTTAATGAATGAATGTGCCAAGATAAAATGTTGAAACAAGAACTTGATGGGTTTATTTTAGTGTTAGTTGCCTGGTCTCTTTCAAACTCCTTTTGCTTAAACTTTAGAAAAATATCCAAGGCAGATTAAAACAATCTCAAGATTGATATCCTCATGTAGCTAAATGTTTCAATTTTTCATGTTTAAAAGGCTAGAAAGATTATTTAAGGATAAGGTATAAAAGCATCCTGATGTCTTTGCAAATATAAGAAATAGACTTTAAGATCAATAGAGAAAAAATGGACTATATTTTAATCTTCATTGGACTACATCCTTAACATAAAAATGGATAAGGTGGTAGACTCCAAGATTTTTTGCTTTCCTTAATTAGACTATTTCAACAGAGAAATATGATCTGGCACTCAAGAACAAATGATTTTTTATAACTTAAAATTTTAATATTACAGATTAAATATTAATTTAAATATATTGATTACATATGAGTCATTTTGTTTCATTACATATTAACATTAATACTTTTTTATTAATACTATTATTTTCTGGATTAAATATTAAGGATATAATTGAATATATGTTAAAAGGACAACAATTAAACCTTTATTTCCAATTAGAATTTAAGGTCTTCTACAAACTATCTGTGCCCTACCTTTCCAGTCATCTTATTCACATCCATGGGGTCATGTTGGACTACTCACCATTCCCAAAGCACATCCCTGGTTTTGTTGCTATTATATTTTTGTTCATGATATTCCCTATGCTTAGAATAATTTATCTATCATTTATATTTGTAGAAATGTTATGTAGCTTGATAAATTGGTCTTGGAGATGACAGTTTCCATGACATCTTCCCCAATTTTGCTTCCTATAGGAAATAATATTTTCTCCTTTATTTAAGCAATTTGTATTTCTCTTATGTTCATAAATACATCTAGGTTGTATTACCCCATTTATATCTACATAATTTATATCCACATCCATGTCTATATATTATCAATATAGCATAGTCTAGCATAGACTTCTATTACACTGTAAGTTTCATGGGAACAGTACCAAATAGATTACTGCACATAGTAGATATTTAATGTATTTTTGTTGAATTAAATTAAATTACTACTGAGTTCAAATCCACTTGGATACTGGAATTTTTTGACAGAGCACAATCTCTACTTGGTGGTATTTTTTTACTGCCTCATGAAGCAAATAGAGGGGGAAAATAATTTCAACATACGTACTATTAATGCCGTAAAGAATAGAAAAAAAGAAAGTGACCCACTTTTCTGAAATCCTTTTGTTTAAAATTTAAATTTTGTTTAAAATTTTAGTTTAAATATGGCAAATCACTGCAACTCTATTAATCAGTCTCTTTTTTAAAATGTATCGATTCAATCACTCTATCAAGATATATGGTCTTTGTTACATTTTTAAAAGTTTAAAAATATTGTATGGATAAAAGAAAATTACATGAAAGCCAATAAACTTTTTCATACTTTTTGAAGCTTAAGCTCTCAAAACTCTAAAAACTTGAGATGTATTTTAAAACTTAAAGTGTTAAAACTCTTAAAATTTAGACAAAAACATTGCCTATAGACTTTAAGCCAGTCAGGAATTAATTTTAGGGAAAATGATAAAAGCCCAGAGAATAGGGTTACATGAAGGAAATATTGTCACAATCTTGGCTTTTGTGGGTCTAATGATATCATGAAGAGGTGATGGGAATGAATTCATCCTTAGGGAAACTAAAAATTAGATTGTCTAAATACATATATTAATCCTTTTTCTGCATTAAATAAATATAAAGCCTATAAGTATATTTTTCAGCATATGAAAAATAAAATATATACTCTCATCATACTGTAAAAATCTTGACAGCTTAATATAAAGGTGGTGAGTAGCTGATAGATTCAAGATGCAGCTTGACCTTCTCATATTTTCTTAACTGCCAGATTTTTTCCCCATCTTTCTAGAAAAATAGGAATCATCATCTGAGAACAGTTGACTTTTAGCTATGTGAGCTGTTTAACTAGACATAATGCAGCCATATGCAGTGCTACATATATATTTATATAATAACTTTAATAATTTCTCTGGCTTAGTCATTCATTGCAAGCTTGGGCTTCAGATATTAACCTCTTTATATTGGGGTATATGTCTATCTTGAAAATGGTGCTTATTTGATTACAAAGATCAGGATGTTAATTAGCCACAGTGCATTCTAGTTCTAGAATTCTGAAAGATTACCCTGTGTGAGAAACACTAAAAACAAGCACAGAACCCCACAAATCTTTCAGTGGTATCAAATGACTCTCTAATCATTTAATCAATCATGAAGCATTAATTAAGAATCTACTATGTGTCAGGAAGTATTCTAGGGATTAGACACATTAAGTATATATTATAGAAAAGTAGCTGATCCTCATTAAAGGGAGGACTTACCACAACAGGACATTCCTTATCCTTATGAAATCACAGGTTTCTAATTTAGGTTGAGTAAGACTAAGGAGAGAACAAGACAACAAGAAGAAAGGAAACAGTATGCTATGATGTGAGAGTGAGTCATGGTTTTAGAGATGATGCAGAGCCATTATTAACTATTTCTTCCTTTAGGAGGGAATGTGAGTATAAACCCCTTGCATCAAATACACTCCCCCTTCACTATTATTATTTGAAATCCAAAGTTTCCTTTGAAGATTTAGTTCAAGCTACACTTTCTCATGAGGCCTTATTACTGTCTTCATTTCTCCTTCCCCTCTCCCAATCATGTAATATTGGTTTATAAATGCTTTTTATATACCCATATATGAGCAGGGTTTCTTCATCTTTAGAATATGATTTCAAAGAAGAAAGGATTTTTTTGTTATTTGCTTATATTTATATATATTTATATTTTTTGTTATTGTTGTTCAGTTGTTTTTCAGTCCTGTCTGACCCTTCAGGGCCCCATTGGGGATTTTTTGGCCAAGATACTGGAATGGTTTCTCAATTCTTTTTCCATCTCATTTTATTGATGAGGAAATAGAGTCAAGTGATTTGCTCAACTTCAAACAGGTCCCCTGCCAGTCCCCTGACTCTGGGACTGGCACTCTATCCATTGTGCCACCTAGCTTTTATCTCTATTTTCAATAGAGACAACAAAGTAGTTCTGTGAGATCAAGAAGACATAAGTTCAAATCTAACCTCAAGCAGGTACTAGCTGAGACCCTGGTCAAGTTATTTATCTCTCTGTCTCAGTTTCCCCATCTATAAAAAGGGAATAATAGCTCCTTCCTCCAGGGCTGTTGTGAAGATCAAATGAGATAATAATTGTAAAGCACTTGGCATAATGTCTGGCATATAATAAGCACTGAAAGGAAGAGAAAGAAAGAAAGAAAGAAAGAAAGAAAGAAAGAAAGAAAGAAAGAAAGAAAGAAAGAAAGAAAGAAAGAAAGAAAGGGAGGGAGGGAGGGAGGGAGGGAGGGAGG